>NW_020950792.1:1135233-1263395 GCF_900497805.2 Vombatus ursinus | reverse complement strand
AAGAAAGAAAGAAAGAAAGAAAGAAAGAAAGAAAGAAAGAAAGAAAGAAAGAAAGAAAGAAAGAAAGAAAGAAAGAAAGAAAGAAAGAAAGAAAGGTCAGTGATCCACAGGAACTATGGGGTCTTAAAGTACAAAGTGTAAAGTAACTTTTATAAGTCACTGAATTAAAAAGGGTCAAAGACATCAAGGTCACAAAAGGATTTTGCAAGTTATGGAAAGAACAAATATAAGACATTTAAATCAGGTTGTTTTTATTGTGTTTATTATTTTTTCCAATAAAGAACAGTCATAGATTTGCTTTCATTTCAATTCTATTCTTCATGACTTTAAGAAACTGGGGATTATTAATATTGAGCAAAACCATAAAATATGTTCAATGACCTACTTTAGTCATTGGACATTTGGACATCTCTGCTAGGGACGGCCATCAAGGGAACAAAAACAGGGATAAATAAAATTGTTTAAATTCACTGAAAGCTTAAACCCTGCATAAATGACTACTTAAAAGATGTTTGCTTGCTATAAAGTAACAAAAGGAAGGTATGGAATTTCCTTAGTACATGGTAACATTGAGCTGATTGGGCTAAGGAGGCAAAAATATAAGCCAAAGATGTATCATATAAAATAAGAAGACTTGAAAAACCAAGCACATATATAATTGAATGTTATATTTTTTTCTTTTTTTGGTGAGGTAATTGGGGTTAAGTGACTTGTCTAGGGTCACACAGCTAGTAAGTATCATGTGTTTGAGGCCACATTTGAACTCAGGTCCTCCTGACTCCAGAGTCAGTGCTCTATCCACTGTGCCACCTAGCTGCCCCTGAAACTATATTTCATAGTTCATATGGGTATATTTCATATATTCATCCTATACATTTATTATGAGGATACTCCTCCCTCCGCCCAACTTTGGGAAACTTAAAAATTGATGACTCCAGACCTAGTTTATCAGGGGCTATTAACTTTTTGGGGGTTCACGGATCCCATTCACAGCCTGGTAAGCCCTATGGACCCCTTCTCAGAACCATGTTTTTAAATGTATAAAATAAAATAACAAAGGATTATAAGGAAGCCTAAGGAAATAGCCCAAGGAAATAAAGATAAAATTTTTCTCTCATCCAAGTTCATGGCATCTCTGCAATCTACGGACCAGAACCTCAGGTTAATAATCTCTTCTTTAAATAAAGTTGGTTGCTAACAGCAGCGTGGATCACTGTTATGGAAGGATATTATATCCAGCCTTGAAGCTGTCAGTTTTCCTCCTTCTTTCTTCCTACTCTTATCTTCCAACTTCCTTCCCTTATCTTCCAACTTCCTCCCCATTTTCCTGTAACAATTGTCCCTTCTACTTTAAAGTCTGAAAAAAATGAATCAACTGAGATTAGTTTAGGTATATACTGAGTCAGAGGCAGAAATTCAGATGAGATTAAACTAAATAGGTCTTAGATTAGAAGAAAGGAATCAGATCAGTAGTAGAGCTCCAAAATGGATCTGGTAATGGACTTGGGCTGGAACCAGACTTACTGGGAAAATAAACTGCAGCTGGGATGAAATGAACCAGAGTAAAAAAAGCTGACACAACTCAAACTGGGATTTACCAAAGGAAAGATTCATGGGTTGATGTCATTTCCAGGGCATTCATGTTGTCAAGATATTAGGAGACACTCTGTTTTCCTGAGCTAAGGTCCAGCAAACAGGTTGTGCCCTGAGCTTAGCATAACAACAATTCTTTGCACTTAGCCTCTGTATGATCTCACCTTCTGGCAAAAATTGCATAATTATTGTATTGCTTTGACCAGTACCAGGTGTTCTTTGAGCTCAGACAAGTTCTGGTGATGAAGTCCTGCTATGTATCAAACTTGTCTCATTGTTGCTGTTACCCCTCATTTTTAGAGCTACAGCTCACTGTGTAGTCATAGTATAAGTACTGAAATCTCCCCACATTGCCTCAGATTCCCTTCATTGTCAGAGCTGCAGCTCACTATGTAGCCATTGGTATAAATATTGAGATCTCCCCATAGGGCCTTGGGTTCCCCCCAGTAGGGGCAGGGTTCTAACACATATGTCCTTGCTTGCAAGTTGTTTCCCTCACTTTGAAATTAAACTTCTTTTTGATTCCTGACTTTCCTGTCTCTAGTCTGCTCTGTTCAGCTCTGGCCACCCCCCAGGTTAGAGGCTGGTTCTGTCTGGTTGACAATGTAGTGTATACATACTTGTACCACTATATGATGAAATCTGAATATAATCATACAAGCTTTGCACATACTCATTAAATTATATTTCAAGTACGGTTACTTTTGCATTAATATCCAGGTAACTGAAAGGAAAGGAGAAGAAAGTAAAAGCATGCTAACCATACGGTTAGCAACCATCTCTAGATAGAAATACTGTATGTGTTTCTTCTATTATTCTTTCCAGGCTACTTCAGCTACCCCCATCCTATTTTTTCTTCCCTCTGCTAATGAAACTAACCATCCCCCTCAATGAAATTTGGACCTTTAATTTCCTAAAGAGCTACTGTATGGCATAATGGATAGAGTTGATCTCAGAACCAGAAAGATTTAAGTTCAAGTCCTGCTGCTGACACATACTGGTTCTGTGACCTTGGATAAGACACTTTTAATTACTCTAGGTAAATATTTAAGACTAAAAATTATAGTAACTAATTTCTCTTTGTCCTGGACCTCTTTCACTCATACTTCTTCCATTTGGTATTCATCACTGAGACCTGCTCCCTGTCTCTTTCCTTCATCTCCCCCACTCCCAACCTAGAACACTACATCCCTGGCCCTTTATTCCAACACTAGCAGAACCTTTACCCATACCCTTCCTCCCTCCTGCTCCCAACACACTGGTCCTAGAGGAAAAAATAGTAATATTCCTTGTGCTTTACTACCACTTCCAGATTCTCTCTTTATCATCAACACTCAGAAAGCTTTCCTTTGACATTCACAGTATAAAACTTTTCCACTCAAAACAAATTATGGCAGCTGTTGTATCCTTACCACCATTCTGGACTTTTTAAACTTCTTCAGCTGTATTCATTTTGGATTTCTGTCTTTTCCAACATGCCTCCACTATGAATATCATCCCCTTTCCCTCTCAAGCTTTTCTGTTCCTTTTGTGTTGTCCCCCCCACCCCCCATTAGATGCTCCTTGAGGGCAGGGGCTGGGTTTTTTTTTTTATATCCCCAGCACTTAGAACAGTGCCTACCATATAGTAGGTCCTTAATAAATGTTTAGTAACGATTGACTATTCTATTTCCTTTAACAAGGAGTTCAGCACCTTACTCACCCTTTCCCATTCCTCTCCCTATCCTCCTTAACATCCCAATCCTTCAGTCTTTTTAAATCCACTACAGTCACACACAGAGATTACCACATACTGTTATCTCATCACTACCCACAAGTGTTACGTTTCTCTAATTAGAAATTCTGACATTCCTCTGACTATAACTTCCTATCAGTCTATCTCTCCCTATGCCTCAATATTCTTAAACCCATTCTTCTCTTCAGACTTTCAATTGTATTTCAACTTGTATCCCTCAAGACTTTCTCAGGTCATTATCCCTGTTCTGATTTCAGTCTCCTCCAATCTGACTCCAGAGTTAGACAATTCAACTTTACACTATTCTCTACTCAAATCCCTTGCCCCCTTGTCCCAGCATCCCTTGCCAAACCTCAGCCCTGAACTGCTCCCATTATCCTACTCTTCTCCTCCTATCCTATTTGCCTTCTTCTGAATGGAGATGTTTCAAACTGTATGTCCTAGAGATACTTCAAATTCAACACAACCAAAACAGAACTCATTATTCCCCTGCTCCAAATCCACCCCTTTTTCACATTTCCCTGTTTTACTCAACCCCTCATTCCCCCTCACCCCATATAACCAATCAGTTGTTAAACCTTGACATTTTTTTTTAACCTCCATAGCATCCCTGGCATCCTCATCTCTCACCAAAATTATTGCAATGGCCTTCTAATTGGTCTCCCTGCTTCAACTTTCTTCCCTATTTCAATCAATCTTCCACACTACAGACAGATATTTTCCTTAAAGGCAGACCGGACAATCTTACTTCCCTATTCAATAGCCTCAAGAGCCCTTCTTTTGCTTCTAGAAAAAAATACAAACTTATCTGTTTAGCTTTTTAAGTCCTGTGCAACCTTTCCTCTACCTATCACTCCTGCCTAATTATGCAAGACAACTAGTTTGGGAAGTGGTTAGAGTGCTAGACTTGAAGTCAGGAAGACCTCAGTTTAATTCTTGGTTTAGACACTTACTTGTTGTGTAATCCTGGGCAAGTCACTTAACTTCTGCCTCAGTTTCCTCATATGTAAATGGGAATTTTATGTGTGTGTGTGTGTGTGTGTGTGTGTATGAATGTATATATCAGCCCCTACCTGACAGGGTTGTTATGAGAATCAAATGATATAACATTTATAAAGCACTTCACAAAACCTAAAGCACTATGTGAATGTTATTATTGCATTAATCACCCTCCTATACTCTGTGATCCAAATAAAAAGACCTTCTCCTGGTTTTTCCACACGACACTATCTCCTGTCTCTATGCCTTTGCACTGGCAATTCCCCATGCTTGGAGTTCACTCCCTCCTCCCTTCTTTGAAGATCACCTTAAAGGGAAGTTTTTCCAGTTTCCCTCAATTAAGCCCCTCCCTTTCAAACCAGCTTGCATTATAACTACTTTGTAGTTATATTTGTTACAAAAGTAGTTACAGTTAAGTATTTTGCCGTGATTTTATTCTGCATGTATTTCTACAGTGTCTAGGTCTTTAGTGCAATTTTGAGTTTTAATAGCTTAGATAAGTTAAAGATTAAAACAGCACTTTATAATAAAAACAGCACTGTATAATAAGTCCATGATGTCTCCCCCATTAGGATGTAAGCCAACTGGTGAGGAGAGATTGATTATCCCTGGAATTGTTCTTGTTTCCACTAATGTTTTGGCACATAGTTTCAGATTAATCAATGCTATTAATTAATTGATTAATCTGAAGAAGTTTCTTACAAGGAAGGCGCTTCCTTAAATCAAGGAAATCCCAGGCCTTGTCCCCATCCCTAACTTCCCAAAACGCTACAGCAGCAAAGCTGAATAAACAGCAGGAAGGGAGGTGGCAGAGCAAAGGGGACACGTCCCAACAACAAAATAGTAGTTTTGGAGTTAAAAAGTAGCTGGGGATGGTATTAGAAGGGGACAGGAATCCGCAAAAAAGTAGTGGCTTTGGAGTTAAAAAGTAGCTGGGGATGGTATTAGAAGGGGACAGGAATCCGCAAAAAAGTAGTGGCTTTGAAGGACGATCCTAGAAGGGGATGGGGACTTGGAGAGTCACAGGGGAAGGTGAGACCCTGGAGGACGGTCACAGACCCGGGGTAGCACTTTATGGGATCAGCCCCAAAGGCAATTCCCAAATCCCTAACGCAGCTATATAGGACCAGGAAAAAAGGGGCGAAGTAGGCGGGAGCCGCCGCTCGGACCCGCCGCCCCCAACCAGGGAACCCCCGCTCCCCCACGGCCCAGGCTGCCGGGCGCCCGCCCCGAGCCGCGCCGCGCCGCCCCGGGCCGCTCTCTGGCCTAGGCGCCGCTCCCGCACCCACCTCGCCTCCAGCAGCAGCGGGGTCGCGGGCCATTTCGCAGACAAACTGGCCGTCACCGCCTTGGAGGAGCCGGAGGAGGAGGCGGCGGCGGAGGGCGCCTGAGCCCCGAGCAGCGGGAGCGACAAGGACACCGAGCCGAGGAGCAGCCGCACCACGTAGGCAGCCGCCGCCGCCATAGCGGGGAAAGGAAGGGAAGAAGCCGAGAGAAGACGAGGAAAAAGGAGGACCGGGCGGTCGGAACCCCGACTTAAGCCCAAAACTACCGCCCTCGCGACGCCCCGCCCCTAGCGACCGCCCATTTCCGGTTGGGGGGAGGGGAGAGGTGGGATGGATGGAATCCGTTATCCAGGGTTAGGCTGAGGCGTCTGGAAGGTGGCGCATGCGTATATGTGTGCTGTGGAGCCGAGTTGGGATGGGGATCATCTCCAAAGCAGAGACATCGCTCCCTTTCCATTTGGAGAGAGGACTTACCACCGCCATATGGAGCAGTGCTCCAAGATCAAGGTCTTACTTAATGCCAATAATAACTATTTCCAATTTTTCATATCTATATCTATACACACATATATCTATGTATATACATATATACACACATATGCGCACCCATATATGCACACACATATACAACATATGTACATGTATACACATATACAACAGGTGTACATGTATGTACACACATATACAACAGGTGTATATGTATGCATACACACATATACAACATGTGTATCTGTATGTATACACACATACATTGTTTCCACCATTAAACTGTTATGTCCTTAAGTGGACTGTTTTCATTTTTCTCTGTACCCACAGTGCTTACCAGGGCTCCTGGCATATTATAATGCCTCTTACTTTATCATATTTCATAATCTGCTCTAAAAGGGACCCTAGAATTTCAAGCTAGAAGGGACCTCAGAGATCATCTTAATCCAGGCAGGGGTGTGCTAGCAAATATTTAACAAGCAATTCTCCAGGGAAAATGCACACAGAGCACATTTCTAAATTTAATCTGTATTAATATTTTCTTCACCATTTTCTTAAGTCTAGACAATCCATAAAACTGGATAATCTATTGTTTTGTGTGCCTATATAAAATACTAAATCAAATCTTGATTTATAGCCAATTTACAAGATGTAAATGCTCACACCGAAAATTTACCAATTGACTCTAGACTATATAGTCTAGACTAGACCATAGACCCCTGAATCCAGAGGTTATTAACCTGGGATCCACAGAAGGGACCATGAATATGGATGGGGGGAAATTACATCTTAAGTTTATCTGACCAGTAAATGGAATTTAGCATTTCCTTTAATTATTTCAAAACATTATCCTGAGAAGAACAGAGACTTTATCAAACTATCAAAGAGGGTTAATGACACACAAAATAACCCCCTGGAAGTCCACTTTCTTGCTGCCACTGATGGGCAAGTCGAGTCCCGTAGGATATTGACTTGCCCAAAGGCTGCCCCCCTTGTGTGCTCTTGATAACCTTAACAGGGACCATTTGTTACTATGGTAAGTTTCTTTCCATGGTTTTTGATAGATATCTAAAGTCAATTCTGAATGCAGTTTAAGTAGAGTGGATTCCTTGTCCTGAACGTTGTCCTGTAGGACAGCAGATTCTTATTGGTTGGTTTGGGAGGCATTTCCAAAGGAAGAAGAAAAAGCCCCAGAGAGTGAAGAAAAAATAGTATGTGGGGTGCATGGGAGCTAGGGAGGAATGAAAAGAGGTTATGTGAATACTAATAAATGCATCATAAGAATCTTAGAGGTGGAATAGGTCTCAGAGGCCTAACCCAAATCCTGCCACATTAGAATTAGGCAAAACTGAGTCACAGAAAAGTTAAGTTATCAGCTACCAGATTTCTATTAATATATTACCATTTGTTCTGTCTCAATTCAAAGATCATGAGGTTTCTGGAAACCAGAGATTTTAAAAGGAGGTGAAAAGGAAATGTATTTGGACATAGAAGACAGACAAACTGTAAAAAAAAAAAAAAACACAGATAAAATGGTGTGTGTGTGTGTGTAGACAGCAAAAAGACTGCTACTTTTCCGCAGGGACAACAGAATGCAAAGCACTATTGGCTGATTTGGCCAGACAACCTAATGCTTAGAATCAGGCAGTAAAGTACTTCAAACGCCAAAAAGTTACATTTGTATTTGAAACTAAAGGTAATAGACTCAATTGACCAGGGGAGTGACATGGTTGGACCTGTGTTTTAGGAGTATCGTTATATCATAGTTGTCTCCATTCCCCATTTATTTCCTGTCTTCTCGTATTTCCCTGCCTTTATGACAGTGCTCCATCTCTCATTCTTGGAATGCACTCTCTTTCCTCTTTCTTTCTCTTTGTTCTAGGTACAACTCAGGTGCCCCCTTAATGAAGCCTTTTCTAAATCCTTTCCCTCAGTTCCACTCCCTCCCAAATAGCTGAAAGTCTTTTCTTCTCTTCAGGTTATCCATAATGCTTTACCTTTTTACTTATTCCCATTACCTCTTGTATTATAATTACCTGTGTACTTATTCCCATTGCCATCTCCCTAGCCCAGTAATTCATTACTTCTGCTTTCTTACTTAGAGACCCCCACTTCAATCCATCCTGCACACTACTATAAAGATATCTTCCTAAGGCACAGTTTTGATCAAGTGACTTTCTGCTCAAAAACCTTCAACAGCATCCTATTGCCTATTGAATAGAGTCCAAACACATTTGTTTTACATTCAAGCCCCTCCATAACATGACACTAACCTACCTTTTCTAGATTTATCTTTTACTGCTACCCTTCACAAATCCTGCATTCCAGCCAAACTGAATAACTGTATTTGTCCAAGTCTTGTGTAAAACCTCTTCTGCCCAGACTCAATGCTCAATGGATTTTCCCATTTCCCTTAATCTAATCGCATCCCAGTGATCCTGAAACCCTGGTGGCTGATATACAAACTCCATTCCACACCCTCAACTTTCAGGCCTGTCCATTTCAATTCTGCACAGACTTTCTCATATCCACAAGGCACTACTCCAAATCGTTTGTACTGTACCCTCTAAAATTCCAGCTCTGTAATTAGCAGAATTCTTTTCATCTAAAAGCTTTTTCTTTCTCATTTCTTCCATCTTCTAGCCCTCAGTGACATCACTTCTGTCACCACCTTTTACAATTCTGCATGAACTTTCTCTTATACCTCTTGATTCAATGGTCATAGAGAAGGAATTAGAACATTCCTTGCTCTCCTGTGCTACTTCCATACACTTCTAGCCCACTGTCACTAAGCAACCTCTCCACCTTTGTGATTCACCCTATATAAATTTATCATCAATTCAGATTCTGGAAGCTTTTATCTATAGGCTCTCAGAGCATTCAGCTTCTTTCCTCAATGAGTTCAATACCTGGCTCATAATTTTTCTTTCCTCCTGGAATACTAGAGAGTAAACATATTGATGTCCTCTGAAATTACCTAACATCCCAGTTTCTCAATCTATTCAGTTCCTATGACCTACTCCTCCACACCTCCCCAGCAACATACAAAGAAGATAAGACTCTTGATTTTGTCATTACCCACAAACATTTTATTTCCAAGTTCATGAATTCTGAAATTCTTATTTCTGATCCTAATATTTTATCATTCAATCTTTCTCTATGCTTTACAACACTTAACCCTGTTCTTATTCTCATTGTGAGCCTCATTCATTCCACCTCTCTGTTCCCTTCCATGCCATCAATCCTATACTGGCTACACTTTCTTCCTTTCCCTGTCTCTACCTTTTGGTAAAACAACTTAGTTCTACACTGTCCTCCATTCTTGCTTCACTTGCCCCCATGCCCTATTGCCAGTCTTGCCTTACCAGTGCCAGACACTGTATTATTCCACCATCCAACCTACTTTGCTTCTTTTTATTCACAAGCTGCTGAACTGAGCCTCAGTGCCATTTGCTGAACCTTCATTCATTTCATACACTCTAATTATGAGTATCCCTAATGGTATACCTGAGTTCCTATCTCTTTTCACTCTGCGCTATCTGGCATGTTGAATTCATCAGCTTCCATGACTTTAATTATCATCTCTATGGAGAAAATTCTGAGATCTATAAATCTAGTCCTAGTCTCTTGGCTGAGCTATAGTCCTATATCTCCAAATGCTTTTTGGATCTCTCAAACTGGATGTCTCATAGACATCTCAAAATTATATACAAAATAGAACTCATTGTCTTTTCCCCCAAACCCTTTCTCTTCCTTATCATTGCTGAGAGCATCTTCATCATCTTTGTCCCAACTGTCATCCCTCATGCCTGATATTCTCTGCCTCCTTATCTCCACCTCATAGTTTCTCTGGCTTCCTTCAAGACTCAGCTCAAATTCCACCTTCTGTAGGAAGCCTTTCTTGTTCCCTTCATCTGCTAGTGCCTCTGTCTTTCAGATTACCTTCATATAGTCTATTCATGCTTTGTATGTACTTAGTTACTTATCTGTTATTCCTATTCCCAATTAGAAAGTAAGCCACTTGATAGTAGGGTCTCTTTTTTGTTTTTGTGTCTCCAGAACTCAAGAACTAGAGCCTGGCACATAGCAAGCAGTTGATAAGTGTTTGTTGACTGATGGGATAAAGTCTATGATGGCACTTTTAATTTTATTCATTTTTATCATCCCTGCCCTCTTTGGGATATAGCCAAAAGCATGAAGAGATAATAAAAATGAATAAAATATCTTATTTAAATTACAATGAATATTTTTGCCATGTATATGATATGGTAATTTTATGTAACTATTTAAAATATATAACTATGTATGCCAATGTAGAACTATGGGACTGTGAGATTGATGTTGTGTTCTTCTGAAAGTCAATCCTATAATGCTCTGCACATGCAGGGAGACATGACTCCTAATTGCTTGATCAACTTCTGGGAAAGAGAAGCAGAGAAATAGAAGAGACAAAGTGTAGATTTTGAATGGTGAATATGAAACCCCTAGAACTACAGGCATATAGGGAAAAGTGGACACCTCAACATGTCCTTTGATATCCAAAGTCCCCCAGAGACTGTCAAGGATGAATTCCTTGGATGAGCTTGTTCTCTTCCCAGTTGAGATTGCATCTGGTTCTAGGTCACAGAATTATGTATTCTATCACCTAAATTTGTATGTCTTCCCTGATTATTGTCCTATTTGATTGTTTCAATGAGTAGCCTTGCTTGCCACCTGCCATTATCTTTTGTGTAATAAGAATATGGTGGGGAGAAGAAGCTAAGCTGGCTGAAATTAAGCTATTACCCACCAGGTCTGGGACAGAACTGTTCCCCCAATTCTCCAGAATAGCCAGGAAAAGTGACTTTTGTATAGAACTCCTAAAATAACAATGACTCTAGAATTCAAATAGCTGATATGTAATAGAAATTAATTCTAAGCCCAAAACCCATCTTGAAGACAGAAGAGTGACAGAATGATCACCCACTTAGAGCTGTCTTCCTACCTCCCACCAAAGTGGATATCTAGTATCCCTGGTGAAATTGGGTGTACCATTCCCAGAACTAACTCTCTCTGTCTCTCTCTCTCTGTCTCTCTCTCTCTTTGCCTCTTTCTCCACCTAGTCTTTGGTTACACAGTACCTATACATTGTTTTTGCTTTCAAAGAAATCTCATTTTGGATGGAGGGGGCAGTCGTTATCTAGAGCAGCAATTCTCAAAGTGTGGTCTCTTATCCCTTGGGAGTCCTTAAGACCCTTTCAGGAGGCATATAAGGATGAAACCATTTACATAATAATACAAAGATGTTATTTGCCTTTTTTTCCACTTTCATTCTCTCATGATCATACAATGAAGTTTCTCAGAGCATACATGATGTGTGAATTAAGGATTAACTGCAAACATGAAGACTGAGTTAATATCTCATTTGCAGAATTGTAATTTTTGTCTTATGAATGGGTAAATCTGCAGATGTGTCTGGCCTTGTTGTTTCTCTTGCATTCATTCAGTATCAGCCAACTAATCATCAAAGATCTTTTATGCAAATGCTTGGCAACAAATACAAGTGGTGCTGAAATATAAAAAGTGTTGAATAACTTTTTTAAACTCCAAAGGTTTATCCTGAACAACTATGCTGAAATTTGCCCAGACTGTGTGAAAATGAGGGTGGTTCAAACTGTTGGTACCTTGGCATAAATTAAGGAAGCAATATTGATCTGTTCTAGTAGTTATTGTGTTCTTCATCTCCATACACTTAAGAGTAAAAAAAAAAGCATCCATTTTCATTTAAGAATTTCCTTGCTGAAGCAATAAAATTATTAATTTTATTAAATCTTGACCCTTGAGTACATGTCTTTTTAATATTCTGTGTGATGAAATGGAAAATATTCATAAAGCTCTTCTCTGCATGTCAAAATACTATGGTAGTCTGGAGAAAAAGCACTGATGTGATTGTTTGAGTTGTGAGCTGAACTAGTCACTTCTTTTTTCATGGAACACTATTTTTACCTGAAAGAATGTCTGACAGACTATGATTATTCAAATTGGGTATTCGACCAACATTTTTGTGAAAATGAGCAAAACGAGCCTTCAAGGAAATTTAACTGGCAGTATTTGTTGCCAATGACAAAATCCAAGCATTCTAGGGAAAACTAGAATTTTGGAAAACTTTTATTTGTCCACTGTGAACTTGACAGCTCCCCAAGACTAAAATACTTTTCTGATGAGATATATGGTGATAGTAATGAATATGATTTTTATTTTGATATTGTATGATTAAATGTGGCAAAATCTGGAAGATCTTTATAGGCCAGTGAACCAATATTTTTTAGATGACCAGTGCATGGTATTACAAAGTTATATATGTGTAAAAAAATCCAATGGATTTTAATGTAGCAAAGTATGAGAAGTTCACTGATATGGTTTCAGATTCCACACTGCTACCAAACATTTAAGAACCCACCGTTTGTCAAATTTTAATGTAGTATTAAAGAAGAATATCCACAATTATCTGAAAAGGCTATTAATATACTCCTCCCTTTTCCAACTTTATATCCCTATGAGGCTATATTTTCTTCATCTATAGCAACCAAAGTAGCAGATTGCCACAGATTGAATGCAGAAGCAGATTTGAGAATCCAGCTGTCTTCTGTTAAGCCAGACATTAAAGATACTTGCCAAAGTATAACTTTTCTCACTATTTTTTTGGGGGAAAATTTACTTATTTTAATAAAAGTATGTTATTTATATTGACTTAAAGGTTTATCATTGCTATTTTAAATGAATTAATAAAATTTTTAACATGTATCAATTTTAATTTCTAATTTGGTAAATATTGATAGATGGAACCCACATAAACAAAAACTTTTTGGGAACCTCCAAAATTTTAGAAGTGCAGCTAGGTGGCACAGTGGAAAGAATGCTGGACCTGGAGTCAAGAGTTCAAATCCAGGCTCAGACATTTACTATCTGGGCAAGTCACTTAGCCCTATTTGCCTCAGTTTCCTCATCTATAAAATGAGCACAAGAATGAAATGGCAAACCATGCTAGTATCCTTGCCAAGAAAACCCCAAATGGGGTCATGAAGAGTTGGACATGACTGAAATGACTGAGCAATTGAAAAAACAAAAATTTAAAAAGTGTGAAGAGATCTGAAGACCAAAAAATTTGAGAAACACTGATTTAAACCAAAACAATGATAGATTTTTTTAAACCAGGATGTGACCCTAGGTACTCTACCAACATATGTTGAATAAAATGAATATGTTGAAAAAAATGAAAAAATATTGACATAACTGACTAGTTTCCGAGCCAGAACTGGAATCACATCTCCTGATTCCCAGTTTAGTGTTCTTTGTGCAGGATCATAAATCTTTTTTATCAACCTGAGTTTACCTGATTTTCCAAATAGGCAAGTTTACAAAGTTATAATGCTGAGCAATATGGAGTTATGCTTGGGGCCTATATTTGTTAAGCCCCAAAGTCTTCCTTCTTATCACAAAGGCATATATCCTTCATCTTTCCTTTCTTTCTTCCTTCCTTCCTTCATTCCTTCCTTCCTTCCTTCCTTCCTTCCTCCCTCCTTCCCTTCCTCTCTCTCTCTCTTTCTTTTTTTCTTCCTTTTTTTTTTACTATCTCCTTGAAGAGAACAATTTTAAATCTCTGGTTATTAGGGACAAGATTATAAAGGAGACAGATGAATTCTGTTGGACTGAAGCAATGTAGGGTCTGGGAAAGAAGAAGAACTCTTAATTTTCATCCATGCTAGAAAGAATGCAGATAAAAAGTGATAATATGAATCCTTCACATATATTTATTTCACTCAAATCCCTAAAACATATACACACTCATCTTTTTGATGAAAATTTTGGTGAATGAAAGAAAGAATGAATTAATGAATGAAAAAGCATTTTTCTGAATGTTTATAATGTGCCAGACACCGTGCTAAAAGTGTGGGGCATACCAGTAGAAAAGCAAGAAAGTTCCTGTTCTCAAGGAGCTCATATTCTAGTTAGGAGAAACAATACCAAAAAGGAGGCATTAGCTTCAGAATGTGTGGAACAATCAGTTGGCAGCAAGGGCTCAGTTTCAGAGCAGATAGTCCTTTAGTAGCATGGGCAAGTCAGATCACATAAATATATCATCTACAGGGTAGATGGTACAGTTTTCTCCATTTTACAGGAAGGATTATAGGTTGTGATTCCCTGCTTATCCAAGTGGAGTGAACAGCCATATTCATCTGACTATAGAAGAAAAAAAGAAAGCTTGGACACTGTTGTCCTAAATCTCAGCAAATCAGAGAGGCCCCAAATGTTTGGCAAATATTTTTCTTCCTAAGATAATCAACATGAAATTTATAGGTAAAAGAAACAGTATCAAAGTAGAAAACAACTTATAAAAGTTACATATTATTAATGATATATCTGAGATTAAAAATGAATCATCAATTATGATGTCATTTTTCTCAGAGACATTTGTGAGGGGATCCTGAGTAAGGAGAGGCCAAGAAGCCACATGGTCACGTAAAAAATCGCAAGTCAAGCACTTTGTTACTTACAGGCATGTAAATGTGTAGCTTTCTTACCATTTAGTCTTGCAGGTACACATCAGTGGCTTAGGTATATAATAATCTGTGTACTCTAGTTAAGAGCCCATATTTCCTGGGTCTCTGAACTTATATATAATTGCTGTTGCTGAGGAAATTCACTGGTGCTATATAAATTGGGGAATGGCTGAATAAGTTGTGGTATATGATGATAATGGAATACTATTGTGCTATAAGAAATGAGCAGGTAGATTTCAGAAAAACCTGGTAAGGCTTACATGAACTGATGCTGAGTGAATTGAGCAGAACCAGGAAAAAGTTGTACACAATAAAACAACATTATGCTATGATCAATTGTGATAGATTTAGCTCTTCTCAGCAATGCAAGGATCTAAGAAATCTCCAAAAGACTCATGGCGGAAAATGCTATACATATCCAGAGAAAGAACTTTGAATGGCAGATTGAAGTAACTATTTTTAAACAGTATTTTATTTGTTCCCAGCTATATATCAGGACAATTTTTAACATATATTTTTACAAGATTTTGAGTTCCAAATCTTTCTCTCTCCTTCTCTCCCCTCCCCTCTTTCAAAAATAGTAGGGCATTTGATATATTATACACATGCTATCATGTAAAAATTTCCATATTAGTCACCATTCTGAAAGAAGATAGAGATGAAAAGAAAAACAAAACATGAAAAAGAATACAGTGGAAAAAGTATGCTTTGATTTGCATTTAGTGTCCATCAATTCTTTATCTGGATGTGGATAGCATTTTCCTTCATGAGTCTTTGATACTTGTCCTGGATCATTGTGTTGCTGAGAAGAGCTGAGTCATTCATTGTTGATCATCACATAATGTTGCTGATACTATGTACGATGTTTCAATGTTTTCCTGGTTCTGCTCATTTCACTTTGCAGCAGTTTGTACAAGTCTTTCCAGGTTTTTCTGAAATCTGCCTGTTCATCATTTCTTATTGCACAATAATATTTCATCACATTTATATACCACAACTTGTTCAGCCATTCCCCAGATGAGCATTCTCTCAATTTCCAATACTTTGCCATCACAAAAAAGGGCTGCTATAAATATTTTTGCACATGTAGGTCCTTTCCTTTTTTTACGATGTCTTTGGGATACATAGTTAGTAGTAGTATTGCTGGATCAAAGGGTATACACAGTTTGATTGCCCTTTGAGCATAATTCTAAATTGTTCTCCAGAATGGTTGGATCAGTTTATAACTGTTCTAACAGTGCATTAGTGCCCCAATTTTCCCACATCATCTCCAACAGTTATTATTTTCCTTTTTTGTTATATTAGCCAACCGGATATGTGTGAGGTGGTATCTCAGAGTTGTTTTAATTTGCATTGCTCTAATCAGTAGTGATTTAGAGCATTTTTTCATATGACTATATATGGCTTTGATTTCTTCATCTGAAAACTGCCTGTTCATATCCTTCGACCATTTATCAATTGGGGATTGGCTTGTATTCTTATAAATTTGACTCAGTTCTCCATATATTTGAGAAATGAGGATGCTGGTTTTTGATCTACTCTTCTATCTGCTTCTGTTTTATGGAAGAGTTCATCCCATTCACATTCCCAGTTATGATTACTGTGTATTTCCCCCTATCCTATTTTTCCTCCTGTTTGTCCTCTCTATCCTTTCACTATTTCCCTCCTTCACAGTATTTTGTTTCTGACTGCCGCCTCCCACATCTGTCCTCTCTTCTGTCAGTTATCACTCCCTCTCGCCTCCACCCTTTACTCAATTTCTTTTCCTCCCACTTTCCTTTCAGGTAAGATAGATTTCTATATTCAACTGATTGTATATATTATTCCTTCTTTGAGTCAATACTGATGAGAGTAAGGTACAAGCAATGCCCATCACTCACCTTCCCATCTTTCCCTCCAGTGTAATAGGTTTTTCATGCTTCTTCATGTGAAATAATTTATCTCATTCTACTTCTCCCTTTCTTTTGAACCCAGTGCACTTCTATTTCTCATCCCTTCATTATTTTTTATGTCATTCCCTCAAATTCACCTTCTACTCATAACCTCCATCTATGTATATCCCTTCTAACTCTACTATAAGTGGTACAATTACAAGTATCAGTTTCCCATGTAAGGATGTAGCCAGTTCAGCTCCATTGAATCCCTTATGTTTTCTTTTCCCTTTTTATTTTTTTAGGCTTCTCTTGGGTCTTGATTTTGGAGAACAATTTTTTTGTTCAATTCTGGTCTTCTTATGAAAGCTTGAAATCCTTCTATTCATTGAATTACCACTTTTTCCCCTTGAAGTGTAAGGTTTTATTTTGCCAGGTGAGTAATTCTTGGTTGTAGTCCCAACTCCCTTGCCTTCCAGAATATCATGTTCCATGAACTTTGATCTTTTAATGTTGCAGCTGCTAAGTCCTGTGTAATCCTGATTGTGGTTACCCAATATTTGAATTTTTTTTCTGGCCACTTGTCAAATTTTTTTTCCTTGACCTGATAGTTCTGATTTGGCTATAATTTTCCTTGAAGTTTTTATTTTGGGATCTCTTTCCAGAGATCTATGGGATTCTTTCAATGTCTATTTTGCACTCTAGTTTCAGGATATCAGGGCATTTTCCTTTGATAATTTCTTGAAAGATGTTGTCCAGGTTATTCTTTTGATTATCGCTTTCTGATAGTCCAATGATTCTGACATTGTCTCTCTTGGATCTATTTTCAGTTGTTTTCTAATAAGGTAGTTTACATTTTCTTCTATTCTTTCATTCTTTTGAATTTGTTTGATTGATTCATGATGTTTCATAGACTCATTAGCTTCCACTAGTACAATTCTAACTTTTAAGGACTTGTTTTCCTCAGTTAGCTTTTGTACTTCCTTTTTCACTTGTCCAATCGTACCCTTTAGGGAGTTGCTTTCTTGAGTAGATTTTTGTATCTCCTTTTCCATTTGGCCAATTCTACTTTTTAAGCAGCTGTTTTCTTTTTCCAAGCTGTTGACTCTTTTTTCATAATTCTCTTGCATCACTCTCATTTATTTTCCTTATTTTTCTTCTACCTCTTTTATATGATTTTTAAGCTCCTTTTTGATCTCTTCCATGAGTTCTTTCTAGGCTTGAGACAACTTCCCATTTTTCTTTGATGTTTTGCCCATAAGTGTTTTAACATTGTTGTTCTCTTCTGAGTTTGTGGCTTGGTCTTCCCTGTCACCATAATAATTTTCTATGGTCATATTCTTTTTTTTTTTGCTCATCTTTTTTTGGTCTTTGCTCCTCGGGTGGAAGGGGCACCACCTCAGGCTTCTTGTGCCAGGGACTGCAGGCCCTGGCTGTTTACCTGGTGCTGCACCGATTTTGCCCTTGATGAAGAAATATTATGTTGCACAGGAGACCCTCAAAGTCTGGTGCTGTGCTGAGGAGATGGGGTGGGGGATGGCTGCTGCTGCTGGAGGCTGTAGGGGTCTGGCAGCTTACCTGCTGGTGTCTGATGTGTGCTGAGGCTGGTGGAGTGTTTCTGTGTTTCTCCAGGGCTACATTGAAGCTCATGGTGGTCTGGTTGTTGGAGGCTGCCTGTTTGCCCAGGGTTATGCTGAAGCATGTGGGGTGGGGCAATCAGCTCAGGAGGTTGCCTATTTGCTTGGGCTCCCATAGGGTTGGCATCAACCTGTTTCCCTGGGGCTGCTAGAGGCTGCCTATTTGCCTGGGGCTGCACTGAAGCATGTAATGGTTCTCCAGTGCTAGAACCTGCCCATTCCCCTGGTGATGCTCAGGCACATAGTTGGCATTTGCCTTCTCCCCCACACTGGGGCTCAGGGTCTCCCCCTGGTTTGCTGAGGTGGGGCTTGCTGCTGGCTTGTTGGGACACTTCCTGTTCTGGATTGCATTCCTCTTTTACCCAAGTAAGAGAGACCTTTCCTGATGATCTTCCAAGTTTCTTGGGCTAAAATATTGCTTCATCTGTCTTTTTGCTGGTTTTGCTGTTTCAGGATTTGTTTTGGGATGCTATTTTATGGTGTTTGGGGGTGAATACGGAAGAGTTAGGTGATTTAGTGCTTACTCCACCATCTTGGCTCTCCTGAAGCATATGATTTTCACTTTTTTTTGTTTTTGTAGTTTTCCCCTTTTGTTCTGTTTCTTCTCTTACAACATCACTAATGTGGAAATATGTTTAATATGATTGTACATGTATAACCTATATCAAATTGCTTCCTGTCTTGGGAAGTGGAGAGAGGAGCAAGGGAGGGAGAAAATTTTGGAACTCAAAATCTTATAAAATGAATTTTGAAAGCTATCTTTACATGTAATTGGAAAAAAATAAAATACTATTTACAAAAAATTTCACTGGGGCTAAGGGGGATGGGGACCTCAGGAGCAGTCAATCAATGGGTGGTCTGGACTGCAACATTCACCTTCCTCCCACATGAAACACAAGGATATTGTGATTAATAACATTTCCTAACCTTACACACCTGGATTAGATAAAGTTTGCTAAGAAATTTCCCAGTATATAGGTGGGTCAATCAGTGATCAAATACAGAATCACTTATGTCAGCTAGAGTCTAGCAACAGGTCAATCCTCACAATATTAATATTTGATATATTAGATTTTCTAGAGTTTTAAAATTACATTAAAGTATATCTCATTAATGAGAAGCAAATACATCTAGATTGTGAAAATAACATGCAGTGTAATTGTGAAAAAGGTGATGAGTCAGTGATTCTGCATAACACCAATTGAGTGAACATATGGCATAGGCATTCCATAGCTATGTATTTTGGAAACAAAATTGTACTTTAAGAATAGTTTTCAGGAAAATGAGGTAAAAATAATCACAGTAAAATTTAAATTAGTCAAATTACAGTCGTGTGAATGAGAATTGATGACAATAGCTATTTTCATTTGTATCTGGGAAAAAAGTGATTAATGAGTGCTTTGTAATATGAGCCAAGTATTTAATAGCATAAATCATATTGAGTTTTTGGGCTACAATGTGAGGCATGTGTGTTTAATGAAAGTGGTGGTGGCAAGTGGAAATACAGTTATAGTTGTATCAGCATCTTAAATAATAAAACTTTAATTTTCACAGCCTGAAGACAATCCTATTGCTAAAATGGCATGTTGAAATATTGCTCTTTAGGTCTTCTAGATCTCACTTATTAGGCACAAAGATACAAATCCCATTATTTAGTTTAATTCCTTACACTAATGTAACTGTGCAAGTTTTCTTTCCAGTTGAGAAAAATTCATAGAAAAATTCTTCTAAGTATACTACCACCTCCAGTCAATAGTATACCTAAATCATGGGCAGAGAAGCAGTAGTTTTGCTTTGTTTTTTTAAGTGCCAGCTATCTTGTCTCAAAGTACAAGCATAGATTCTTTAAAAAAATTGCCTTCTTACATTTCCAACTCATTGTTTATTTGATAAAAGATATTGGTGTAGAATATAGTCTACTACAAATATTTTTGATGACTGAATTAAGAATACTTCTGAAATATGTACCTGAATACTTCATTGGATCAGTGATCTCAGAAACCCAGTTACTCCTCCCACCAGTGAAGATCATAACCTATCCATACCCTCTTGTCTAAGTTTTCCATAGAGAATTCATTCAATGCATTGGAGGCCTTTCTCCATTTCTATAAATATTCTATCAGTTCTAGTGCCTTTTCTTTTGGTTTTGACCTTTTAAAAATACTTTTACAAACTGATATTTACTTCAAATATACAGCAAGAACAGGAGTACAAACATCTCCTTCATTCAACATTTTATGGTATAACTCCCCTACGCCACCTCAGTCTCTGGGGAAAGTGGATTCATGTTTAAAGTAGTTTCTACATAGCTTTGGTTCCACCAACTTCATGTAAAAAGATCAAAACCAAGACAGGAAACAGAGATCAACTAATAATGTATTTGGAAGGTGTTCTGAGTTCAGTTTCCCCATCTATATCCAATTAAAGAGGCTATTGTCCAACATGTGGGTAGCAGACCAGAACCAGTTACAGAATATGGGCAACTACATTCATGGCATGCTCTAAATGCTGCTAGGGACTGAGATCATTAGCCACTTCTCTGTTACATAGACAAAAATATGTGTACAGAATAAATACAAAATACATGCAATACATTTAATACAAGGTACTGTAGATAGGAAGGACATTAGCAATCGAGGAATCAAGTAATTGCCTCTTATGGAAGCTTATACTTAGCTGTGTCTTACAGGAAGTGAGGAAACCTAAAAAGAGAGGTGAAGAGAGAAAATATCAGGCATGGGGGATGACCAGTTCTAAGACATGAAGACAGAGACATTTATCATATAAGGAACAGAAAACTGGTCAATTTGGCTGGACCCTAGATACTTGGAAAGATGTAATATATAATGAGTCTGGAAAGACAGGTTGTGAAGGCCTTGAAAAACTAAAAAAGAGTAGTTTATATCTTATATTCTGGAATGGAATAATAATTTATTAAACACCTATTATGTGCCAGGTACTGTGCTAAGTACTTTACAAATTTTATCTAATTTTATTTATATTAGAGACCAAAGGGAGCCATTAGAGTTCATTGAGTAGGGGAGTGATTTGTTCAGATCTTCCCTTAAGGAAATTAACTTTGGCAGCTGAGTAAAGGATAAATTGGAGTGGAGAGACAAAGAAAGAGTAATTAGGAAACCATTGCAATAGTCCAGGCAAGAGATTATTAGGGCCTTAACTAAGGAGGTGGCTGTGTGAGTAGGGAGAAGGGGTCAGATATGAGAAATTTCTGCAGAGGAAAAAAAGATAAGATTTGGTAACTAAATGTGTGGGATGAGTGAGAATGAAGAGCTGAGGGTAAAGGCAAAGTTATGAATTTGGGAGACTGGAAGAAAGTGGTGGGCAACCTCCAATGGAAATAGGCAAAATCAATAGAAGTTAAGTTTGTTTGGAGAGAGATAGTTAGTTTTCTTTTGGACATGTTGAATTTAATATGTTTCTGAGACATTCAGTTCAAAATGTCCAATAGGCAATGAGGAGACAAGGGCAGGTTTGTATTTGGATCTCTAGGATGGCTCTTGGACAACTGACATAATCTCTAGTTCCTTGCCAAGGCAAATCTCTCAACATGCACAACAGCTAATAATAACTAATATTGATATAGTACCTATTATGTACCAGGCATTGTGCTGTTTTACAAATATCCCATTTGATCCTTAAAACAACTCTGGGATGTAGGTGCTATTATCCTCATTTTATGGTTGAGGAAACTGAGGTAGACAGAAGTAAAGTGACTTGTCCCGGGTCACATAGCTAATAAGTATCTGAGGGTGGATTTGAACTTAGGACTTCCTGACTCCTTGCCCAGCATGCTGTTGACCGTGCCATCTATTTGCCTACCAGGAATTGGTTTTCCTTTAGTACTTGCCTTTGCTTAGACAATATAAAATTTGTATGTTTGTCAGATGAATTGCTATTTATTTCTATATCTTCTGAATTTGATTACCCAAAGTCCAAGAACTTTCTGTATTTGACTTAGTAGATATATCAGCTAAATTCTCAAATGATTATCTATCTGTTTTGGTCCCTAGAAAGCACTTCAACTTTTAGGTAGACTGGAAATACTTTTTGTATTCTCTAAGCACACATTAGTAAATAGAGGGTAGGGAGTGCCAAGCAGCAGAGGGAGATACGTTTTTGGAATTGGAGATTTGTGGCAGAGAATTCACCAAGAGGATACTCCTTGGTTGATAACTAAGGGCATTTAGTGCAGTCAAATTCCTCGTATCTGACTAATATTCTATGGAGGGCAATCTACAATGATGAGAACTAAGAATATCCGTAGAGGCTAACATCAGGGTTTCTGCAGAAAAGGCTAAGGAATTGGAGGGTGAACACCCCTCCTCCCAGAACCTCTGTTTAAGAAGGGAGCCCAAGTCATATCTCTTTAATTCCCACCTGGCTGCACACCTCTCAATTTCTCTTTCATGTTCATAGTCAGCTACTTCCCCCCTCCCCCACCTCTCTGTTTTTTTGCTTCCTTTTATATGTTATCTTCCCCTATTAGATTGTAAGTTCTTTGAGAGTAGGAGCTGACTTTTGCTTTTCTTTGTATTCCTTGCACTTAACATGGTGCCTGTCACATAGTAGGCACTTAACAATGTTTACTGACTGGCTGACTGACTGACAATACTGGCAGCCCTTAAGTCACACTGCAAGGTAAGATAATATAAAGTATTTTTTCTCCCCAGAAAACAGCTGTTTCCCTTGGCAATCCTTAATTGGCTCTAGCCTTTACTATATGGATTCTGTTTGAAATGTGATTCCCTGACCCCCATGCATAAATTGATTGTACTTAGGTCCAGTACTTGCTGCTTGAGGGAACTAATCCTTGAAACAATGTGAAAGACCTTATAAACACTTATTTTATTAACTCCCACATCCTGCTATAGTCTTCCTCATCAATCAGCAGGGAACTGCTGAAGAAAGTTACTACTATAGGTAGAATGTTCCTTCTTTTCTTGAATCTTTTAGAATTTCTATTTCTACTACTTTTCAGTATGGGAAATTTCTGTACAGAAGATCTTATTGAAATGGGTACTCCTAATCGTGCAGATCACAGTCTTTCCATGTTTTCTCCTACCATGCAATTGTTGTCCCATTGCTTGTTCTTGAAGAGGATCATGCAGGGAGGTGATGCCATGACATGCAAGTGAATTGGATTTAAGTAAGGGAGGCCTGTGCAAAGTCACTAGCCTCACATTCTCCTCTGGAGTCATCTGGGTCTAGTAGCCAGATATGGATTAGGACAACTGGAGATGATCCAGGATGCAGTGGGTGACCTTGGCCTTTTCAAGCTAAGGTCTTCAACAGGTCTCAGTTTGACTGAGGCAGCACCCATTCAGTGATTTAGGCTTAATAAGAAATGAGGCAAAGAATGGCCTCTTTAAAAAAAATAGATCTGGGATGAAGACCCTCAGGGTTTCTGGCCAAAACAGAAACAATTTTTATTTACGTTCATTTTGAGCCAATCAGGGCCCATACAATGACAAGTAGGGCTTGTCCTGGGACCTATTGTTGGCCAATCAATGACAGCCAGAATGATATGAAGTTAAGGCTGGTCTTTAAGAGAAAAAACAAAATCAAAACAAAAATAAATTTGCCCCAGAACATCTAGTATATCCTAGTGCAGTAGAAATAGTGCTGGATTTGAAATGAGAGGGCATGGATTTGAGCCCTTATGGTTTTGCCAGTTAATACCCATATGACCTTGAGCAATCTTTCCGGGCCCGTATTTACTGATCTGTAAATTGTGGGCATTAGATTAGATGTTCTCTTAAGTTGTTTCCAGTTTTTGATCTTTTTTCCTACCAACATCCTAGAGTCTTCCGCTGGTCTTTTAATATTCCATGAGTACCAATATAGCACTTGTTGTTCCTTATATGGCAAGAGAAATAAAATATTGTCTATTCCAGCATCCCCAGATAACAAGACAAGTGTTACAGTGGGGCCTAGTCACAACAGACACTGTGAAATAGAAATACCCCAATAATGTCACTCTTGGGACCTCATACCCCTCAACTAGGTGTATAAATCTATGCTCTTTCTCTGGGTCTGATTCACTCTTGAAACCTGCTTTCACAGTAGCAAGTCTAAATTTCCCAGAGGCAGACCACCACTCAGGGGTTCCATTCAAACTATCAGGATCCTAGGGGTAACCTTGTTGAGGGGAAACATGTTTCCCCTATTCAGCACTCTAGCTCTTGAGACCCCACCAAATTTGTTTTCTGTCTACCCAACCAGACACTGGCAAGGCAAGGCATCCACACCGTGAAGGATATTTACACAACTAGACATTCATAAAAATGAAACTTTTAAATCTTGATCATACCCATTTACTTAATTATAAGGCAAAAAACCCAATATTATAGATACTAATATATTAAAACAAATACATAAACAAAAAGGCCTTCACAATATACACATAAATCAAGATCATACTCTTCTACCAATCTACTCACCTTCCTCTCTTCCCTAATAACTTCTGGGTTACTCTAACCTCCATCCACTCTTCGAGGAATATAATATGGATTCGGGAAGGGGCAGCCTGATGCTAAAAAGTCGAATATATATTATGACACTTTCTGTAGCCCAGACTGATAACTGAAAAAAAATATCTATGATGAAGAGTGGACACACACACAAATATAAGAATTGGGCAGGGAAAAACACTTGAGGGAGAGATATTTATGTGCTCATGGTAACTCACAATTCTAGACAGCAGGTTTCAATATTATTGGTTTATTCGGGAACATCTGCAGCACATGAAACTGCTTCTTTGCTAACTACTTGACCCTCAATCATTTCTACTCTTTGGCTGGGGAAATCTTCTCTACTTAAAACATAATCTTTAAAGATCTTTCAATTAAATACCTTAAAAGGGCACTTAGAAAAGTTAGCTCTTAATGTGAGTAGTCGTTTCCTTTAAAGCCAGACAACTGCTAACCTTATGAAACAGAGATATGTAATCCAGAATTGCCAGTTATTCACTCACTTGGCTGTTGTGTGGTACAATCAGAACAGAACTCCCAGCAGCACAGCTCAGGTTCACTCTTTAAGTGGTTAGAGCCCAGTTCACCAGGATACCACAATAAAATTACCTCTACTTTTCCATCTCAAGCCAGAGGTGTCAGCAGAGAACAATAAACTTGAAAGTAAAACTTCACCTTTCTCCAACTCTAGGTGGTGCTGAAGGGTACTAGTTGTCCCTGGAATTTACTGAGGATGTTAATTCTCTCTAACCAACCAGGATTCACACAGCTGAAATGTCTCAGTAGACTGCTTCTGACTGCCACAGTCCCAACAGAACAGCTTTTTAGCACTCTTGCAATGTATTCAGTTCTTCCTAGGTTGTTCTTTTCCTGCTGCTGCTGTGATGTATTATTTTCTTCCTTTTGCTGTTTTGTTTAATGGCTTAAATGAGAACCTCCTGATTCCCCTTTTACTTAAAAAGTCACAACTCTCCAAATTTCTCTGGTCATACCAATAGTCCTTTTAAAATCATACCTCAATCTCCAAATGTTTATATGATTTCTCATTTTAATTTTACTTTAAGTCAAAAATATTCATATGAAAATAAGCATTCCCTGCTTTGGAGATTTCAAACAGGGCCTGCAATCTCGTTGGTGCTTTTGAAACTATGTTTCTTTGAAATCATATTTTGCTACTTTTTAAATAAACTAAAGATCTTTCTCTGCTGTTGTGTAACATCAAACTCTTCTCACATAAGTGAAGAAACATTCTGTAACACTGACAAAGAGATCTTCTACACTACAGATCACTTTTTTTTTTTTTTTGGCGAGGCAATTGGGGTTAAGTGACAGCTAGTAAGTGTCAAATGTCTGGTCTGAGACTAGATTTGAACTCAAGTCATTCTGACTCCAGGGCCGATGCTCTATCTACTGCACCGCGTAGCTGCCCCCTGATCACTTCTATATTACTGATCATTTTTCTCTCCAAATTATTCCAATTGCCATCTGAAAGGTCTTTCTTCATATATTAATTTTGGTAGTTTATGTTAAAATAAAGTTCTGTTTCTACTCATTAAGTATCAAAATCTTTGGCTATGACTGTAGCAATATTATACAACTTTTGATATTTAATGTAAATTTCTTCTTCTAGAGATATGTGCTTTTCATCATTAACTATTCCTTATGTAATAAGAAATTAATTGCCTTAAAGAGACAGAGTATCTTTCGTTCACTTTGACTCTAAGCAACTTCCTTTTCCATAGACATATTTCCTTTATTCTTCTTACTGAACATGTCATCACTGATAGTGTGCTGTATTTACTCATGGCCACATTGAGTTTGGGTTACTCATAGTTTTTGATTTTTCAAAGATCATGGTGGCATATGAATCACAGCCATATAATATCACTGGAAGAATATTGCTATTAAAAAAGACGGTATTTCAAAAAGCTTGAAATAAAATAAGTGTCCAATGATTTGGAATGGCTGGACAGATTACATTATGTGAATATAATGGAATATTACTGTGCCATAAAGAATGATGGATATGAAAAAATTCAGAGAAACATGGGAGAACTTTATATAAAATGATGCAGAACCAAAAGAATGATATATACAATAACAAACAATGTGAATAAAGAAGCAACATGATTCCGGTCAAATAAAAGCCAATATTTATAGCATACTATCAAAATTAAGAATACCACCCTCCTTACTCTTAATAATTGATAAACAAATAGATTTTCAGGGAATATGATTTGCAAGGGAATTATTTGGGAGTTTTTTTTTTTTTGGAAGTGTCTATTTGTCAAAACATCAACAAACTTAACCAAGTAACATGTTACAAAAGTTTTAAAATGGATTTGGCATTCCAGAACAATGGCTGAATGAGTAGTTGTGGCTAAGCTAAGCTCTCCTCCCCCACTGCAAAGCAGTTGCACCAAATAAAGTGAAAGAATTTTTAGGAAAAGGAAAGAGGAAAGAAATGGCTGTAAGAAAAATCCACATGGGGTTGCTGGGTGGCACAGTGAATAGAGCACCGGCCCTGGAGTCAGGAGGACCTGAGTTCAAATTCGGCCTCAGACATGTAGCATTTACTAGCTGTGTGACTCCAGGCAAGTCTCTTAACCCCAATTGCCTCACCAAAAAAACAAACAAACAAAAAAAAAATGCAAAAAAACCAGCAGAGAGACTGAACAAATAAACAAATGAAAAAAGTCTCAGAGAGGCAATTTAGTATAGTAGAAGGATCACTGGATTTGGAGTCTAAGGAACTGAGTTAAAATTCTGACTCTACCACTTACTCCATTTGTAACTTTAGGCAAATATTTTAACCTCTCTGGGGCCGTAGTTTCTTTATCTGTAAAATGAAAGGCTTAGATTAGATGACTTCTAAGATTCCTTCTAGTTCTAAATCTATGATCCCACATGGTACTAAGAATTACTACGGGGTAAAGAATACAAAGAGAAATCTCCAGGAAAAAAGGGGAAAAAAATTACAACAACTTCAAATGAGTCACCCAAAATGAGAATAGAACAACTAGCTTGAGAAGCTGCAGAGTGAGAAGTTTAATAAAAGAAAGAAAAAAAGAGATAAGGAATAAGTGAGGAAGTATAGTATAATAGTATAAGTCATTGACTTTGAACCCAGGAAAACCTGGGTTCAAATATTGCATCAGACACTTACTTGCTCTGTGACCTAGATAAGTCACTTAACCGCTTTAAACCTTAGTCTCCATCTTTAAAATGTTGGATCATAGATCATGGATTTGATGGTCTCTTAAAGTCACTTCCAGCTCTAAACTATGATCTTAAAGATTTCAAAGAGGATCGATGTTTTATAACAGAAGGTAGAGAAATATAGCAAAGTAATAGACACTCTGATATTAGAATGGAAGAGAGAAAAAGAAAAAATTGAATAAGATATTGAACAAGAAATATTAGAGCAAATTCAAAATACAGCAGTGTTGGAAGAATAGCTGAGAGCACTAGAAGCAAAAGAAATGGATCCTGAAGACAGAATATCTCAAGACAATCTAAAATTTATTAGTCTTTCAGGCAAACCAAATGAAACAAAAAGCCTGCATACCATGTGTTGGCAAACTATACAAGAAAAATACCCATAAGTTTTGGAAATAAAGGGCAAATTACAGATTATTAGAATTCACAGTGTGCTTGCTGGTAGAGAGAATCTCCAAGTTCAACTCCCACTATCTTCCCCTTCACCTGTCTCACAAAAGGTTGTGATTCTTCTTGCCAAGGAAAACTCTTGGTCCATTTCATCTTGTCTTCTCTCAACAGATTTCTGCTTCCCCCTCCTCATTATCACCACTCTCTCTCTAATTTTCAAGTTCTCCCTATAAACTGGCTGATTCTCTGATGCCTATGAACATTTTTATAACTCCTCTATCCTTAAAAAAAACCCTCTTATTTGTTAATGCATCTAGAATAATAAAGGTAGGTAACATAAGTCAAATGGGAAAAATACTTGTGTCAAATTTCTCAGATAAGGTATTGGTATCCAAGCTATATAGGCAACTAATAAGATACATACATATACATAAATATAACCAAAAACCATTCCCCAAAAGATAAGTAATCAAAAGATATGAAAAATATAAATCAAGACAATCTTGAGTTTTTACCTTTTACCCAAAAAATTAGTAAAGATGATAAAAGATGGGAATAGTCAATGTTGGAGGGATTGTGGGAATGTAGGCCAGAGATTCTACTACTGGGATTATCCCACAAGGAAGTTGATGACAAGAAAAAAGTCTCTGTATACACCAATCTATTTATGGCTTTTTTTTTTCTGCAGTACCAAAGAATTGAAAGAAAAAATAGATGCCCAAGGGGCAGCTAGGTGGTGCAGTGGATAGAGCACCGGCCCTGGAGTTAGGAGGACCTGAGTTCAAATCCGGCCTCAGACATTTGACACTAGCTGTGTGACCCTAAGCATGTCACTTGACCCCAATTGCCTAAAAAAAAGGTAGATGCCCTGATTGAGGAATGGGTAAACAAGTATTACATGAATGTAATCAAATATTACTGTGCTGGTAGAAATGATGAGCATAATGAAAACAGAGAAACATGGAAAGATTTTTACACAAGCCAGTGAAAGTGAAACAGAGCCAAGAAAACAATATACACGATGATTACAATAATGCAAATACAGCTATGAAACAATCAAGAGCAGGAACTTTACAAAATTAAAAAGAACAAGTATGGCTCTAAAAGAGAGATCTAAGATGACTACTCCACTCCTTTGCAGAGGTAGGAGGAGTATGGCTGTGGCATATCACATGAATTAGACTTTTTCAATCTATCAATTGCTGATATTTTTTCTTTTTCCTCTTTTTTTCTCCTTAGAATATATGAGGTGGCTTGGGGTGGGTGTATGGTGGAGGGATACTAAGAGAAATTTGGGTGACATAAAAATAAACTATATTAATAAAAACATATTAAAAAATAAAAACCCTTCACCTGGTTCAACCATTCTCAATGGCTACTATCCTAAATTTCTCCTACCCATTCAAGGTTTGAACTTATTTGGAAAAGCATTCACAATCAGTCCCTTTACTTTCATCCCATTCTATTTCAAACCCACTCCAATCTGGCTTCCAACCTCGTCACTCAACTGAAACTGCCCTCTCCAAAGTTACCAACGATCTTTTAATGCAATGACCTTTCTCAAGCCTTGTCTTCCTTGTCCTGTCTGCAATCTTTGATACTTGATGTCATCTCTTCTTGAATATTCTCTCCTGTCTACATTTTCAAGTATTTCTGTATACCAGGATTCTTAAGCTGACATCAATGAACTTAGATTTTTCAAAGTGAGTATTTCATCATGATTGGTTTCCTTCTGAATACTATGTATTTTATTTCATGCATTTAAAACATTTTTTTTTCTGAGGGGTCCATAGGTAGTCAACACATTGTCAATAGGGTCCACAAAACAAAACTAAACAAAAAGGCCCAAAACCTCTGCTTTATACTAGCACCCATGTATTCAGTTATCTTTTCTATGCTGAGGACTCTCATACACTTATCCAGCCCTAAGCTTTCTCTTGAGCTCCAGTCTCCCATCACCAGCTGTCTCTTGGACATTTTGAACTGGATATCCTGTAGTCATGTCAAACTCAACATACCCCAAACAGAACTCATTATTTTTCCCCTAAACAATCCACCATGTCTAAAGTTCCCTAAAGCTGTTGAGAGCATCATCTCCCTAACCACCTAGGCTTGCAACCTTGTCGTTATCCTTGGGTTTTCATTTGCAACTCACACTACTTGATCCAATCTGTTGCCAAGTCTTGATGTTTATACCTTTATAACATCTGTCATGTATGTTCCCCTTTCTCTGCTCAGAGCTGATACCCTAGTGTAGGATATAATTACTCTATCTCTAGGCCATTACAATATTTTCTTGGTTGATTTCTTTGCTTCAATTTTTTCTTCATTCCAATTCATTTTCTATCAACTGCTAAAATGATCTTCCTAAAGTACAGGTCTGACAAGTCACCTTCCTGCTCCAAAAACTCCAGTGGGTTCTAGAAAATTCCAGGATCCAATATAAAATCCTATTTGACTTGCATAGCCCCCCCCCCAACCTGGCCTCTTTTTCTACCTTTCCAGTCTTCTTACATTTTACTTCTGTCCACATACTTTATGGCTCAGTGAAAATGCTGTTTTTAGAATATAATCCTCCACCTCTCTTTGCGCAGTGCCGTTTCACTGGCTGTCCCTCATGACTGGAATATTCTTCCTCCTCAATTCCATCTGTTTCCCTGGCTTCCTTCAACACTGCACTGAAATCCCACTTTTTGCAGGTGGCCCTTTTTGTCCCGCCCTACCCTCTTGCTGATTATACCTTCCCTCTGTTGGTTATCTCCAATTTGTTCTTTATGTATCTTGTTTGTATATAGTTATTTTTATATTGTCTCTTCATTAGACTGTGAACTTCTTCCTTGAGGACAGTGACTGAGTTTTTGCCTTTCTTTGTATTCCCACCATTTAGCACAATGTTGGCAACTGGTTAGCGCTTAAGAAAAGCTTGTTGAAGGGGCAGCTAGGTGGCACAGTGGATAAGCTCTGGCCTTGGAGTTAGGAGGACCTGAGTTCAAATGTGGCCTTAGACCCATGATAGTTACTAGCTATGTGACCCTGGGCAAGTCACTTAACCCTGACTGCCTCACCAAAAAAAAAAAAAAAAGTTGTTGACTGACTGATCTCAACCAGAAATGTATTTACCAAATTCTAGAGCTTCAACATCAAACTTTAAAATTTTGCATGCAGCCAAGATGAGGCCCTTCATATATCAAATGAAAACAGTCTGAATAGCACAAAACTATATGTCAACTAGGAGAAATGTAATAAAAAGTTGGAATCTAATATACTGAAAAGTAAAGAAAATTACTTTGCACCTCCAAAATAATACATACTGCAAAGTTTAGGTTTGTCATCAATGAAAAATAATGGAGTTTCAGCAGAATGAAGGAATTGAATTCTTTCCTACAGACAAATCAGGACAGGGCTTTTGATATGTAAATCATCAAAGGAAACTTAAGGAAGGTAAACAAGTCTATATTGCTGAAAAGATCAAGCAGATAAAGCAATGTTTACATACTAGAAGGAAGAAACTAGGTTAGGTACTTTTACTTTATTTTTCACCACTTAAATTTTTAAAACTAGTTTTATTGATGTCTTTTGTTTTTTTGAATATCACCTATCACTCTCCACTCCTAACTCCCAATTTGATTCTCCTATAGCTAGTCTTCCCTTGGAACAAAGAAAATTTATCTTAATGGCAGCATCTGCATCTGTATCTGATGGTCTTGACACTGTAGGCAACATTCCACAACCATAGTCTCTCATGCCGCAATGAAAGGAAGATGGTGCATGTCCTCATCTCTTCTCTAGAGCCAAGGCTGGTCATTATAATCACGAAAGGGCTAATATAGTTTATAAATCTAGCATTGTCTGATGGGCATTAAGAGAGCAAAAATAATGCACTTACGATAAATTCCAAAGGGAATAGAACTGGTTATTTCATTTGTATAGGTAACTATTATATGAGCAAAATGCCCCCACCAATGCAGGTCAGCAGCTTCTCTGCAACTTATAAACCTGGGGAGCTGCCGAGAACACCTAAAGGTTAGATGACTTGCCTTGAGTCACAAAGTCAGTGTGTCTCAGAGGTAAGAGTTAAATGCATTTCTACCCAGCTCTGAGGCTAGCTCTCAATCTACCTTCTCTTTAGAGGTAATCTATTTAAAGGTAATCAAATAAAAAGTACAATAAAAGAGGGCAAGAATGGAAAGAAATTGTTAAAAGAAATCTTGTCACTACTAGACACACATAGATATATATGTGTGTATATATATGCATGTATATATATGTATACATACTTTTATTTGTCAGTTATTTCTCTAGGGGGGGAGATGAAAAGAAAAAAGAGGAAAAAAGAAACTTACATGATAACTCTATTATATATTTAAAAGGAATAGCAAGTTGTACATAATAGTTTTGCAGTTTCCTGTCCAATCATCTTTTTTTTATTATTCTATGTAACAGAAGTGCTTGTTTTATTCCATAAATAAAAAAGAAAATAAAGAAGAAAAAGAAAATAAATTAAGGAAAAAAAGGTAAAAGTATTTCATCAGCACACCAAGGCAGTAAGCATCTGGGTATAGCTTATGGCTTTCAGACCAGGCTTGTCTTTTATAGACAGTTGTAAACAACTTCCATAGAAGGGCAAAAGTATGTTGATTGGTACACATGACATGAGGAGAGGGATTTTGCCTCACTTTAGCTTTTCCTCCCATGTCTAAGTACTTGTGCACAAGGGTATTTCCAGAATATTATCTAACACAGGCTGGTTGCACATGTACCCAAAATTTTAAGCAAGGTTTTAAACATGGGGGTCATTCAGACTGACTCTGTACAAGTGGCTAACTTTCACAATCATCCTTTTGGTGATAACCATACTCATGGTGCAGCACCATAATTGGGCCTATATCACGTCTCTATCTTCAACTGCATCATCTTAATCTCTGCTGCTTGTAATTTAGGAGTTGCTTCTGAATCAGTTCTTTGCATCAAGGGAAGCATTGCATTCAAGGACTGAACAGGGGCTGCTTCCTCTGCTGGGCTGAGGTCAATCACAGCAGGCTTTACATGGTAACCATGTTGTCTGTTTGGCAATTTTGATGACAGAATGACTGGTCAGGAGGATCTGGAAAGGTCAATTCCTAGAGCTGGTAGAGAGGCCATCACCTACTTCACTCTCCTAACTGCTTCCTTCAAGACAGCTGAAGGTGTAAAGAAGTCAGGGATCTCTTTAGCCACATAAGCAATTAATTCCTTCGTGAACTCCTCCAGTGCTGGAATCCAAGGGTGGCAGTATCCCACAGTCCCCAACAAGGCACATACCTTGTAGGTTTTTTGGGGGGTTTGTTTGTTTTTGGTATTGGCATTTGAAGGATACCCTGAGTCCTATCATTTATCAAGGCCAAGCTCATAACCCAATTACCATACTGTGGGAAGGTACAACTTGCTATTCCTTTTAAATATAACTTTAAAGGGGAGGCTCAGTGGCCCTTTTCATAAAGACAGAGTAGGAAGAAAATGGTATCTTCCTCACAGGCTCAAGGGGAGGCAAGCAATAAGTCATCAATATATTGAATTAAGGCAGACACATCTTGTAGATCTTTGACAAGTGCTTGTGTGAATAGAGTGGGAGATTCATAATACCCCTAGGGTAGCCTAGTGCAAATGTATTGCTGGCCCTTCCAAGTAACTTGGATTGGGGTACTATGAATTGAGGTCTATGAGAACACTAAAAAAAGGCAGCACACAAGTAAATAACAGAATATGCTTTCATATTGTGAGGAATGTTGGTGATAATAGAAATAAGATTCAGGACTACTAGGGTTCTCAGGCTGACAAAATTATTGATAGCCTTTTGATCCTGGACAAAATGGTATACAAATAGGCCTTAATTATCCACCTCACTGGTAGTACAGAGATATTGGCAGGTGACTGGCTTGTCACTATTACTCAGAGATGAGCGGAAGCACCGATGATTTTTTATTAAGTTCAACAGTCTGCAAATTCATATTATATTGTTGTACACAAAGGGGCAGTTTGTCCTTGGTCTAGATTACACAGGTTTGGCTGACTTCATGAACCTTGTATCTGTGGGCTTCCATCCCTACAAAGTGGTGGCTAAGTTTCATAGCATGGGAGGTAAATCAGACACTAAGGGTCCGTAAACTTTTTAGGTTCCTTTAAAATCATCTAATGAGCCAAATAATTTTCTTTGTATTCTAACCTAACCCTCCCAGATCACAGTGAATAATGGACTCAAATTCATGTAACAGGTCCTTTCCACACAACAAGATAGGGGAATTAGGCATTAACAAAAGGAATGAAAACATGTTGAACGTCCCAATAGATATATCAAGAAGGGGCTGCTAAGGTGTACCTCTTACTTTCTCCATAAATGCCTATTACTCTTTAATTAATGGTGGGCACCTAATGCTAAGAAAATTGCCTTTGTCCACCAACAAACAAAGGGTGTCCCATTAACAGTAATCTCAAGTAAGGGCTTCTCAATTATACCCAAATCCCCTTCAACATTCCCAAGAAACACACCTAGTTCACAACCACTTCCATACTCCAGTCATTGTGAATATTCACCCCCAGTATCCAAAACAGGGTATAGACAGTTTGGTCTCTGCGGAGATTGCAGGTACCATGCGGATAGTCCAGGTGGCGGTCCACGTAACAGCTGATTCTTCACGGCCCATTTTGGATTACCTGGAGGATGTTACCCTCTGCTGAAGGCCTTGTCCTGTTCAGCTTCCTGGCATTCTCTATTAAAATGCCCTTCTGTTTTATAGTAAAAGCTTTCCTCATCCATTCTAAATCTCTTTTTCTGGTCCTTCGTCCCTCCTTCTCTGTCCTTCTGTATTGTCTCCTTCATGGCAGCTGCCAAAATTTTCATTTCCTTAACCTTACTTTCCTTCTCTTTCTTAAGTCCCTTCTCCTTCCATCCATCAAACACATATGATGCAATTCCCCTGAGTTCACTAATAGTTTTCCCACTCTAGCCAGGGCAGAATTTATGAAAGTAATCACAAATGTATGTTGCCAATTGATTATCATAAGCTGAAATAATTGCTTTTAAATCATGCTTATTTTCTGGATCTAACTGAGCAAATTTCTGGGCAACAATATGCAAACAAATATAGAAAGCATCAGGATGTTCAACTAAATTTTGAGTAGTGTCATGGAACTTCTTTCAATTTATCAGTTGTTGTGCTGCTTACTGCAGAGCATCATAGTGTGTTGTTTTTGTATCTGAGAATGTTCCTGACTGTTTTTCATTATTATAGTTCCAATTGGGAGCTGTTCTGGGCCATATGGTACTGTTATGTTTATTCTCTAACTTTACAGAACAGGACAGGACCTGTGCTTTCTCATCCTTTGTGGGAAGGGCATCTAATAACTCATTGACATCCTCCCAAGAAGGATTATGGCTCTTTATAATGGTCATAATTTTCTTATAATGATGGTTACTGGGTCCCTCTGAAAGGCAACAAAGGGATTGTTGCCATAATACAATGTCTCCTGGTAAAGGAATATATACTGTCTTCTGATTATTCCCTACAAAAGTGGTCCTTACGGGTGCCATGGTCTTTGATTCTGAGAAATCTTTATTATGTGGTGGTGGTCCAGTGGTGTGGACTGGCATTTCTAATGGACTTGGTTTAAAAATTCTGCCCAATAGTACCAATAATCCATTTGCTTAGGCTCTAGGCTCTAGGTTTTTAAATCTGCTTTTCAGCATGTGTAGTTGTCCACAATCAAAGAGTCTGTATTTATCTGATCACCTTTGCTTCCCACAATTATCTAAGTACTGAGTCTAGTCTGAACTGAGCTTTACTGCTCATGTTTTGGACATTCCTGGTTGAACTGGAAGTTTTTCCTTGTCCTAAACTTTTAACTGTTTGCTCAATAGAGAGTTGGTAGGGGGCTTAGTCTCTATTAATCCTATAATGATACCAATATCCCTTGACTGTTCTGTCCTTTGGTGACCTAATGTCAGGTCAAGACCAGTTACTCACCATTCCCTTTTCCTTTGTGCATCATGGCTCCCATAGTTTTATAAAGAAATGAGAGAGGACCAATTTTAGGCTTGAGTCCTATTTCTCCTATCCCTTTCTGAGTTTGGGGGGTTTAATTCGCCTCCAACCTGTGACCACACAAAGGTCCAAGTGTCAGCTGGGGAGTCAGGGTACACTGACTCAGTGACTGTCAAGTGAGCAAAGGGTTCTGCTATAGTTGCCAAATTATTAAAAGAAATCTTGGTTTGGGCCTCATCTTGGTTGATGAGGCAAACTTGGGAAAAGAAAGGTAAAAGCATTTTATTAGCACTCAAGACCATAAGCAGTTGGGGTATGGCTGATATGGATTTCAAATTGTGCCTAATTTTATATACAGGAATAAACAACTTCCATATAAGGGCAAAAGTATGCTGATTGGTACTTATACCATGAGGAAAGGGATTTTGTGGCACTTTAGCTTTCCCCTATATACACAAGGGTACATACACAAGGGTATTTCTAGACTGCCATCTAATGCAGTCTGGTTGCACATATACCCAAAGTTTAAGCAAGGTTTTAAAAATGGGAGTCACTCAGATTGACTCTTCACAAGTGCTCGACTGTACAGTATAAGAATTGAATCAATGTTTCTTGGAATAGAGCACCAAAGGTTAAAATAATTAAATTCATAATAAAGAAATATAAAAATCAATTCCTTGAATATTTGTGAGTATGAAAATTTTAACCCAATTTATAAATTTAGCTTTTGCTTTAATGTAACAAATTTTTGGAGCAAGAGATATTCCTGTCCCCCCTCCCTTCCATCCCTCTGTCTGGATATGTCAGACAAAGAGGAAAAGCAAATTATTCCCCTCAAATCTGACTGTAAACCTAAAAAAAGGAAAGTTTTGCTAACTTTCTCATGGAAACTCTCCCCTTTTCCTTTATCCAGTTTTATTAGGGGCTATTTCCTCTCTCATATCTTACAGCTTTTTCTCTAGGAGATAAGAGATAGAGAGTTTTGGGAAGGGAGATCTTGTGTATTTCTTGAATACATCATTTGCATTTCTCCTTGAATTTTCATGTTTTCAGTATTAAACTGAGCACTGTTTGGGCTTCTCTGTCACTGAAATAATTAAATATTCTCCACTCATTTTTTAATAGTATTAAAGTCAAGATCATTAGATCATTTGATTTTTCCCCCCGAGTTCTGTGTGTGTGTGTGTCTGTGTGTGTGTGTCTGTGTGTTTCTTTAAAATTCTTCAAGAGCTTTTTTATTCCTCATGAGAGGAGGGGGGCATTCCTACAGTTCCATAATGAAATTGGGAGACAATTTGGATAAATGAAAGGATGCTCAATTGCAGAGTTTTATAGCATCCCAACCAGCCTGCACTCCTGACTCTCTCGACTTTTTCTACCATGCATATCACAGAAACCTTTTCACCCAGGAAATTCACTTCATCTAAGACTTCTCACACTGTGGCCCCTTCCTCTTAGGAGCTCCATTTTAAGGAAGATGTCCAGGCCAGCCATTTCTTTATTCCTCTCCAGCCTCACTCATGACTCTCCACACTTTTTTTCTAACATGTCTTCTCTTATTCCCTTCTTTTCTCTTTCATTCTCTACTCTCCTACCTTTTCCCCTTTCTCCCCATTTTCAACTAAACCAGGTTAAGGGAAACTGATAGATCATAAACCTGTTGATAAATTCTGGGATATCTACCCCAAACATGTGAAGACTTCTGCCAGCAGAATGGGTAAATGAGAACAACAACCATGCTTAAGCAGGTACTGTGATATGCTTAGATTATTAAAGATACCAAGGTCATCCACTGCAGCTTGGGGAACTGCCATTATGTTGACTTTTGTCCTACCACTGGACTTCATTGACTGAGGAAGAGAGAGTGAGGCTGATGACTTTATGCAACTCTGCCACACTTAAATCCAATTCATGTGCAAGTCATGATTTTACCTATGGTGTTATTGGTCCTCTTCAAAAACAAAGGACAAATAACAACAACAAGGTGTTGTCTTCCTCCATTGAGATATATTACTCTGTATTTACTTGCTTGTGTAAGATGTGTGATGTTCATGTAAACTAAGTATGTTTACAGGGGTTGCCTAATGTAATTTTCAGGTCATATAAATTTATGGGGAGATTTTGATTCCTGCCTTGAGGGGGCCAGGAGAAAGGGCCATGATACTGTCTGCTCAGTTCTCCTCTGAGAAGAAGGTATTGGAATAAAATTATATCTATTTGTTGCACTAAATATTGCTGGTAAAGGGGCACAATTTTTAGGTTAAAATCATTTCCCTTGCTTCTACTTCTTAAAGGGGATATAGCTTATACACTTAAGCTTGACAATTTCCTACAAGATGCTAGTTAGACAAAAGAGCATTACAAATAATGAAAACTGAATAAAACCATTTATCCAAAGAGTTAGAAAACAGCAGTAGGAGAAGTTATATAATCAATCAATAAATATTTATTAAATTCTCAACCCACAGGTAGCAAGGGGTTTAAACAACTGGTCAGAAGGAGATTACAGGGGTCCCTTTGCTGGTACTGAGTGCAGAACTCTGTTGCATTGCATACATGGATCGGGGTTGTAGTCCTGGGTCATAGTCCTAGGTCATAGTCCCAGGGTAAGGAGGAGCACTGGCATGCCAAAGCTTGTATCTGCAGGGTAAAGGGGACCTGGTTACAATTCCATGGTGGAAAAGAGTATTTATGGTCACTCACAGACAAGAGTACAGGCCAGGAGAGGAGTAAACACACCTCTTCTTAGATCATACCACCCTGGAAGAATTGAAAACTTACAGACACCCAAAACTCCTCTGAAAACAGCTACACAAAAATCCCTGAAGCTTGGGACAGTGTCCCCTCCACCCCAGGAGCAGAGCCCTACATTAACATCAAGTTCAAAGTCAAGACATAGGTTGGGAAAATAAGCAAAGAACAAATAAGGAACCTGGCCATAGAAAGTCACTATTTTGACAGGGAAGATCAAAACACAAACTGACAAGAAGACAACAAATTCAAAACTGCCATATCCAAAGCCTCAAAGAAAAATATGAATTGGTTCCAGGCCATGGAAGATCTCAAAAGGGATTTCAAAAATTAAGTAAGAGAGGTAGAGGAGAAATTGGAAAGAGAAATGAAAGTGATGCAACAAAATCATGAAAAAAAGAGGCAACAGCTTGGTAAAGGAGGCACAAAATACTGAAAAAAAAATGATACTATAAAAAAACAGAATAGATCAAATGGTAGGAGGCACAAAATTCAGTGAAGAGAAGAACTTCTTAAAGAGCAGAATTGTCCACATGGAAATAGATGTACAAAAAAAAGCTCACTGAAGAAAATAATACTTTAAAATTAGAACTGGGCAAGTGGAAGCTAGTAAGTCCACAAGGCATCAAGAAACAATAAAACAAAGTCAAAAGAATGAAAAAAAAATAGAAGAAAATGTGAAATATCTTATTGGAAAAAGAACTGACCTGGAAAATAGATTAAGGAGAATCATGTAAGAATTATTGGACTATCCAAAAGCCGTGACTAAAAAAAAGATCCTAGACATCATCTTTCAAGAAATTATCAAGGAAAACTGCTCTGATATTCTAGATTCAGAAGGTAAAATAGAAATAAAAGAACCCATCAATTACCTCCTGAAAGAGATCCCAAAATGAAAACTCACATGAATAATATAGCCAAATTCCAGAGCTCCCTGTTCAAGAAGAAAATATTACAATCAGCGAGAAAGAAACAATTCAAATATCATGAAGTCATAGGATCACACAATATTTACCATCTTATACATTAAGGATTGGAGGGCTTGGAATATGATATTCTGGAAGACAAAGGAGCTATGATTAAAACCAAGAATCATCTACCCAGTAAAACTGAGTATAATCCTTCAGGGGAAAAATGGATATTTAATGAGTAGAGGACTTTCAAGTATTCCTGACGAAAAGATCAGAGCTGAATAGAAAATTTGACTTTCAAATATAAGACTCAAGAGAAGCATACATAGGTAAACAGGAAAGAGAAATCATGAGATTTAATGAAGTTAAACTTTTTATATTCTTACATGGGAAGGTGGTACTTATAATTCCTAAGAACTTTATCATTATTAGGGCAGTTAGAAGGCATATGAATAAGCAGAGGGCACAGGTGTGGCTTGAATATGATGGGAGGGTATCTAAAAAATACAATTAAGGGGTAAGAAAGAAGAATGTACTGGGAGAAGGGGAAAAAAGAAGTAGAATTGGGGGTAAATTATCTCACATAAAAGAGGCACAAAAGAGCTCTTTCAGTGGAGGGAAAGACGAGGAAGAGGGAGGGGGTGCTTGAACTTTACTCTCATTGTCTGAAAGAGGGAATAACATACACACTCAGCTGGGTATAGAAATCTATCTTACCTTACAAGAAAGTAGGAGAGGAAGGGAATAAGAGAAGGAGGGGATTGATAGGAAGGTGGATTGGGGGTGCCAGTAGCCAAAGGCAAAACAATTTTGAGGAGGAACAGGGTGAAAGGAGAGAGAGTAAGATAAAAAAGTGGAAATAGGATAGAGGGAAATACACAGTAATCGTAACTGAAAAAATGTTTACAGTAAATTTGTCTGATAAAGACCTCATTTCTCAAATATGTAGAGAACTGAGTCAAATTTAAAAGAATATAAGTCATTCCACAATTGATAAATGGTCAAAAGATATAAACAGGCAGTTTTCAAATGAAGTAATCAAAGCTATCTATAGTCATATGAAAAATGTTCTAAGACATGATTGATTAGAGAAATACAAATGAAAACAACTCTGAGGTACAACCTCACACTTATCAGATTGACTAACATGACAAAAAGGGAAAATGACAAATGTTGGAGGGGATGTGGGAAAATTGATACACTATTGCACTGTTGGTGGACCTGTGGACTGATTCAAACATTCTGGACAGCAATTTTTTATTTTTATATCTTTATTTAAAGCTTTTATTTTTCTTTTGAACTATTTTGAAGTTTCTTACTATTTTTTCAAAACTCATTAATTAATTTTTAGTTTTCAACATTCACTTCCATAAGATATTGAGTTCTAAATTTTCTGCCACTCCCTCCCCACCCCCTCCTGAAGATGGTATGCAATCTGATACAGGATATATACATATATATATATGTATTATATATATATAATTCATATTAAATCTATTTTCACATTAGTCATATTGCAAAGAAGAACTAGAATCAATGGGAGGAACCACAAGAAAGAAGAAACAAAAGAACAAAAAAAGAGCAAATAGCATGCTTCAATATGCTTTCAGACTCCATAGTTCTTTTTCTGGATGCAGATAGTATTTTCCATCAAGAGTCTTTTGGAGTTGTCTTAGATCTTTGCATCGCTAAGAAGAGGTAAGTCCGTCAAAGTTAGTTATCATACAATGTTGCTATTACAGTGTACAATGTTCTCCTGATTCTTCTCACGTCACTCAGCATCAGTTCATGTAATTCTTTCCAGGTTTTTCTGAGGTCCACCTGTTCATCATTTCATATGGAACAGTAGTATTCCATTACATTCATATACCACAACTTGTTCAGCCTTTCCCCAGTTGATGGGCATCCCCTTAATTTCCTATTCTTGGCCACCACAAGAAGAACTGCTATTCTGGAGAGCAATTTGGAACTGCCCCCAAAGCTAGGAAACTGTGCATACTCTTTAATCCAGCAATACGAATACTTAGTCTTATCCCAAAGAGATAAAAAACCCCCAAAATGACAAGGCCCAAATGTGTAAAAATATTTATTGCAGATCTTTTTATAGAGGAAAAGAACTGGAAATTGAGATGATACCCATCAATTGGGGAATGACTGAACAAGTTGTAATAGATGATTGTGATACAATACTATTGTGCTATAAGAAATGATGAGCATTATACTTTCAGAAAAAACCTGGAAAGACTTACATGAACTGATGTAAAGTGAAATGAGCAGAACCAAGAGAACATTGTACACCATAATAGCAATATTGTACGATGGTCAAGTATGAGTAACTTAATTATTCTCAGCAATATAATAATTTAAGACAATTCTGAAGGACTTACAATGAAAAATGCTATCTACCTCCAGAGAAACAACTGATGGAGTCTGAATGCAGATTGAAGCACACCTTTTAAACTTCCTCTATTTTTCTTGTTTTTTTTTTTTAATAACATGACTAATTACAGCATAGGTAACATACATCAAATTGTTTGCCTTCTCAAGGTAGGTGGAGGGGAGGAAAGGAAGACAGAATTTGGAACTTGAAATTTAAAAAAAATATTAAAAAATGCTTATACATATAACTGGTAAAAATAAAATATTTAGTATCTCAGAAAAAAAACCCTCCAACAAACAAAAGGAAATTTACTTAACCATAACATGGAAAGGATATTTAGCGACGATATATCATGATTCATTTGAGGACAATTCTGCCTCTGTGGTGGTCACACTAATGTGCCGTTTTAAAAAAAAAAAAAACAAACTTAGGCCACCAAGATATCTTTCTTGACCAGGTTCTAGCCTTAGTTCCAATTAAGTTTTGAGGATGATTCTGTTACCTTTTTAAAAGAAAAAAAAACTCAGCTTTTCTTTTATGAGATAGATATTTCTGTGACATCCTGTGTTCACCCTTATCTGACTTAGAAATGATTGGCATGTTTAAAGGCATCTGAATTGGTGCCTCAGAGGATCTTACCTTTTCCTCCTACCATTTATTAGGAAAAGATCCCTAAATGGGTAGCTTTTTATGCTAAGTGGACAAACTAGTTGAATGAAAGACAAACTATGTATGAAACTTAAATATCTGAAGCCATATTTATAAGAATGAAATTTATGGGTATAGTCAACTGGTCTTTGTTTTTAAATGGACTGATACATAACCTATGGGCCCTCTGAAGCATATTCCTTTAGGCTTGCATGAGTAACTTATGGCTTGGGGTCCACTGGTAATACCACTGGTTTAAGCATCAGCATCTGGGAAGCAGATTTGCAAAGAATACATCAACCCAAGGCAGGACTTTTGGTCTTTCCTTATGTAGATAGAAGGGTTTTACTCCCCCAAAATGACATACTTAATATTTTTTTTCTGCTTCCGGTATCTATATCACTTTGGGATCAGAAGGTGGAATGCCAAATTTAAAATTTAGTTTTTTAAAATACATTTACTTTTAAAGACCTTTGGCCCAGGACCTTGAACAAATAATCTAATTTGTAAATATGGGGGAAGAGGATGTGTTTTTCTCTAAAGAGCAATTTAGCTAAGGGCTTTCCAGCCCATTAGGGCTAGAAAAGATTGAATAGCCTTAAAATTTTTTAGATATCACTGAGGTATTTAGATAAGAATCAGGGTACAAAGAAAGGCATACAAGCATAATATATGTATACATATATGTTTGTGTGTAAATTTATATATGGATTAGCTAGTGCAGGCCTATGGTCTATGGACTGCTTGTGGCCCACCAAAGGATTTTGGGTGGTCCATGAAAAATGTAGAGGATGTAAAAGAAAGTAAAGTAACACGGCTTTGCCCCACCTTTTAACAACTATTAACCTTTTAAGCTTTTAACCTACCTTCCACTAGTCACTATTGTACCTGTCATGTAACTTGGCAGGTGGGTTGTCACTGGGCACTCTCTCCTATTTGTCACATGACCTGCGGCATCATCAGTTTGTCTCTAGTCTGAGAGGAGTGAGAGTTGCGTCTTTTTGCTATGTTTTTGGTTGTTGCTAAATGTAAACAGTAAGAAAACCTGAAAAATGTATTAAAACTTGTACTGCTTAGCAGAGTAATTTTTTTAACATTAATGTGATTTCATGATAAAAAATCTTAAGTAATAAGTGTAATTAATTGATATTAATTGAAATTTCCCTTTTTAAAAAAAGGGTTTATTTGCAAAATAGTTTAATCATTAATTACACCTTTACTTGAAAAATGAACTGCTGAAAACCTATCTGAGGCCTGAAGACATTTAGACTATTTTAATTTTTGCCCATACTTACTGCCAAGTTGTACAGGTCCCAACTAGTGTATCTATTTATTGCTATTATTTTTAGTGACTACATATTTTAGCAAAACATATCTCTAAGCAAGAGAAGCTTACAGATTTGCTTTTCTCAGCCTTTGAATTATACTGGTCTAAAAGAAAAACAAAAAAAATTCACTTAAGTAAAAAAAAAAAGAAAAAAAAAGAGGCAAACATGGGTTTCCTTAGGGTTTTCTACAGGGGAAAAGGGTGGTATATTTGCACTGCCCAATGTGGGGGAAGAGGAGGAAAGAAAATAATACCACATAGCCAAATACATACATATATATATATGTACATACACACACACATACATACATACATACATATATGCACACATATATAGTGCATGCACACCATATATATATACACACAGAAACACATGCACATACACAAATACCATTGATATGTAGATAGATTGGCAGAACTACTATTTATAAAAATAAGGATAATGTATTGAAGGGGGATGGAAAAAGCATACCTTAACCAAATTTAAATTATATATGCATATATATTTGTTATAGGTAGATAGATGAGGAGAACAATTATTTATAAAAATTAGAATAATGTAGGTCTATGTTTTTACTTGCTAATAAGAATTTCTTTTGGTTTTTAAGAGGGAGCAATCTTTGGACTTCAAAAGATGCAGCAATCTCTTATCTAGGATTTAAGTAATCTCTTTCAAGTGATTGTCTTAAATGAGGAAAAAGGCAATTGATGGAGAGACTTCCTTAAATGGTTTGGTTAGAGGGTAGAAAGGCAATTGAAAAACACTCTTTCAGTTGATTGTCTTAGAGGGTAGAGGAAAAAGGTCTGGGAATTGACGATTTTCCGTGTTGCAACTCTGATGGCTGATGAGATGGGTCAGCAGGCAAATTTAGAAGAGTCAAAAAAGCAACCTTCCATTACAGCACCTGAGGTCTGCTTACTCTAGATTAGAGCATTTGTAAGAGACTCAAGGTCTCTTGATGTGCCTCAAACTGAAATTACACAGACCTTTACATCTGCAGACCATCCAGAAACAACACTGCAGACTGAATACAGTCAGTTGCCTGAGACTTAAAATTTTATATGCAGATTCACTTTGTTGAACCCAGAACAAAAGAGAGACCAGGAATAGCCTTAGGCCTTTCTCATGTGGACAGTGAAGGATCCTTAGAGCATGCTAGAATGTAGAGTGTGGGAGCACCTTCAGTTTTATAAGGCAGACCTTCCACTTTTGCATCATTCTAAGCATCAGGAAGCTTTTTCTTTAAAGCAAGCTTGGATTTCCTTGTTTGTATCTTCCACCAATTTCTCCTATCGCTGCCCTCTTTGGATAATGAGAACAAGTTTAACAGTACTTCCATATGACAGCTGTCAAAATCCTGGAAAACAGCCTAACTCCTCTCTTCTCCAGGCTAAAAATTCCTAGTTTATTCTATTGATTCTCATATATAATGAACCTGAAGCCCTTCTTCATCCTGGTTACCATTAACTCTATGCATTCCAGTTGATTAATGTCGTTTTAAAATGTGGCACTCAACTCCACACAATGCTGCAGAAGTGATCTGACAAGGGCCAACTATAGCAGCCCTCTAATCCTAACCCTAGTCCTGGGCACCATGATTCCCATAATCTCAGAATGCAGAGATCACATTAGAATTTTTTTGGTTGTCATATCAAACTACTAACTCATATTTAGTTTACAAATCACCAACCCATCCCAAAATTTATGTCAGATAAAATGCTCTCTCGCTATGTCTCCTCTATCTCACATTTGAGAATTGGGCTCTTTAGAAATCTCTGTTGAGAGATTTCTTCCTTTTTCAATTCCTTGGTCCTTGGGTAGAGGGCAATAATGGGGCTAAGTACGATTGCTTATTATATGGGCAGGAATATGAAGAGGCCTTATCAATTTATACTATATTAAGAAAAGGGCTATGATAGACCTGCCTGCTCTTATGGGATATGATTCCTACCCTGGAGGCCTATTACTCTTATTTGGTCACATGGACCCCTATTCTCTCTCTGGGCTGGTTCACTCACTCTTACCTGCTCTCACACTGATAGGCTTTGGTTCTCAGAGATAGACCACCACTATGTGAGTACATTCGAATGATCTCAGGGTTCTAGAGGCACCCCTGTTGAGGGGAAATATAATAAAAAGTAATTTAAATTTATATATATATAATAAATAGTAATATATAATACTACTAATAATAAAATCAACCCTTAGCTCTTGAACTCCTACCAATGCATTTCCATTTATACAAACTAGCCACTTATAATAATGCCACTTCTAGATTTTAATTATAATGATTTGTTTACCAAAACACAAAAGAAATGATAACATCATAGGCACTCAGAAATAAGTAACTTGAATAAAAAAATACATCACAACCCACACATAAACCCGAGTCACACTCTCCCACCAATGCAATAAGAACTTGGCAGGGAAACACCTGATGGAAGAAAACCCAGGTGGTCAGGATGACTGTCAACTCACAACTCTAGCTTGCAAGTTCTAATGTCATTTGTCTATTCAGGAATATCTGTAACACATGGAACCACTTTTCTTTTAACTCTTCGTTTTGTGGTTTTCATAGCTATTCAGCTATCTCTTCACTTCCATTCTCAAAACCAGCATAGTGTTCACAACTTACAATCCTCTTATTATGCTTCAACTTGTAATCACCCTTAAAATGGCAATTAGAAAGTGTTAAGTCTTAATTTGGTTCTCTTTAATCTAGAGAACTGCAAATCTCATCAAATTGGCACTATCACCTAGCCAGTAGTGGGGCACCTGTGGCCTCGAGGCCACATGTAGCCTTCTAGGTCCTCTGGTGCAGTCATTTGACTGAGTCCAAGTTTTATAGAATAAATCCTTTTATTAAAGGTATTTGTTCTGTGAAGTTTGGATTCAGTCAAAGGACCACACTTGAGGACCCAAAAGGTCACATGTGGACTTGGGGCAGCAGGTTCCCCACTCCTGGCTGCCAAGACCAATGAGCTTTTCAATCACTGTGATACTGCTTTGTTTAGTTAGATCAGAGTTAATAGCAAACATCTCAGGTTTGGCATCCTGAGCAAGGCTATTTCTTATACAGTTTCATAGGTAGTTTCTTATACAGAAAAACAGTAGCAATATCTGATTTTCTTCTTACTGCTTTTCTCAAAACAGAGAGGAAAGTAAAGGTACTTTTGAAAGACTTTACCCCTGTTAAACTCTAGAGGGCATTGAAGAGTAATATTTGGAAATAAAGCTTTTAGCTCCTGAGATTGAACCTCTCTCCTAACAATCTGGAATCATGCTGCTGAAGCCTTCTATTAGTTGACTGCTCCTTCTACAACACTACTTTCCCTGCCCCTGGCTATGTAATTTTAATTTGCCTTAACCTAAACCTCTTATTTTCCATATTTTTTAGGACTTAAATCAGAGCCCTTTTGTACTCAGTCACTTAAAAGGAAGCAACTTACCAAATTTCCTGTATAAAATCAACAGTCTTTTTAAACATCATACCTTAGCATCCAAATAGGATAGTTTCTCTCTCTCCCTCTCTCTCTCTCTCTCTCTCTCTCTCTCTCTCTCTCTCTCTCTCTCTCTCTCTCTCTCTCTCTCTCTCTCTCTCTCTCTCTCTCTCTCTCTCTCTCTCTCGTTTGACCGTCTTGGAATAGCTATAAGCAAATGAGCTGAGGGACCATAGTCCCTGTCAGCTTTTAAGTGTTCAACAGTGTCCAATCTCATTGTGTGTCTTTGACATTGTTTTTCTTCATACTCAAATTGTTTAGTTTTTAATACATAAATGTTCTTTTTCTACCCCCTTTAAACCATTGAACTGTTTACATATAGACAAGGCAAAAGGGAAAATAAACGTTAGGTGAAAATTTTAAAGAATATATATTTTCTTAGTTTACCATTAAATATTTAAAGGCTGAGATTTTTTTCCATTTTTTCAATTAATAAGCACTTATTTTCTCTTTTTATCACCTCCTTTCCTCCCACTTAAAAACAAGAAAAATGAAATCCTTTTAACAAATGTACATATCTAAGTAAAGCAAATTCCTTGTTTTGGTTGTGTAGCATTGTGTTTTCCCTGACTTAGAACTATCAATTCTTCTTTTAGAAAGTTCTTGAGTTTTGCAAAGTTTTACAAAGGGGGAAATGCTTGATTTTATTAAGATCAGTTGCAGGGTCAAACTTTTTTACACGAAAATCAAACGCATGAGGTTAATCTTTCTTGGACCATAATACTTGATACAAGTAATTTTAGCTAAAATAATTTTTAGCATTTACAGCTGCAAATGTAACATTAGAGAAAACAATTTAATGCTAAATTTTAGCGCCTTCTGAGCAACTATATTTTTTCAAAACAGTCATTTCTTAAACTTATAGCTTTCCTCCTTATTCATTTTCCTATAAGTCTCATTTATAGCATTTAACTTCTCATCCTGCGGTACTCCCCTGAGTAGCATGTCATTTGGCATTGATAACTATTTCAACCTTGGTCACAATCCTTCTAAATGTGGCAGAAAATATCTTGACTTGTCTGTACTTTGCAAGTGTTATTCCTCACGCAGGTCACTTTGACCTCTGATCTCAAGCCCTTCTGCTTGTCTTGTTGAAGTGGCATCTCCCTCAGTAGCTCACAATCCAGGAGATATCCTAAAACTATGTGGTAGTTAGCCTTTTCTGATCTCTCTCCTTGTAGTGGTGTAGCCTTTATTTTCCTGACCAGAACTATCCTAGTTTCTTGGTCAGTGATATGTGTAACCATACCAATGCCTTGTTCAAGTGGGTCAGTCCAACATTGTACAACTGTTGCACAAGTCCTACCCCTTTGATCACCTTCTGGAGAAGCCTTTCCAAATATAACACAAGCAGAAACTTTCTCTTTCTCTTCTTATAGAGTATTGATGAATAGAGCACAAACATCATGTACTCTCTCAAATTCACCATCTAGCTTCTGCAAACACTCTAATCTAGTTACTTTGGTGTCCTGCATTTTAGGGAGTATATGAAGTGAAAAGCAGATTACTGGCAGTTCTCCTGGCCCTAAGTATCATAGGAAATAGAATCTTATATCCCTCTCCCCCTCCATCACACCCCAACAAGATTTTATTTGCTATCTCTTTAAATCTTACCACATGCAGAAGTACTTAATCTTTTCGTGTGTCATGGACCTTTTTGGAAGCCAGCTGAAGACCATAAACCCTTCTCAGAATGTTTTTTAAATTAACAAAATGCTAAATTTCAGTTCGGTATTAGTGAAAATAAAGCTGTATTTTTTTTCTGATGCAAGTTTATGGACCCACTGAAATCTATTTGTAGATCCCTTTGAGGTCTGTGGACCTCAAAACACTTGTGGACCCCCAGATTAAGAAACCTTGATCTTTAAGTAACATCCCACATGTACATGTTCATTAATAGAATAGATACGTAATTATTCCAAAGACATCGTATATATGCAGGCATATAATAACCACATTGGAGTTGCATGTAGTAAATCACACAGGCCTATCACCTGCAGAAAAATAATAACTAGCAAAGATTTCTGTTGAAGGCCAAATATATAATGCCACGCATAACATATATCATACCTTAGCAAGGAAATAGACAAAATCTAGAGGTTATCTATGATATAAACCATTACATATGAAAGTTACATAAGAGGTACTTATATACATTCTACCAATGGACATCATCTAGTTACATATATTACCTCTTCCATTATCACTAAAACATCATATGTTAACCTTATCACTTATCACTGTTCATAAGGGCCTCACACCTCTGAGGTAATTTATTGTTAATTCTACGAAAAGCCCTTGACTTCCTCAGACCCACTGGTCTATAGTTTCAATGAGAATCCTTAGGATGGCTCCAAATGATGGTTGTTTCAGTTGTTTTTCAGTCACGTCCAGCTCTTCATGACCCCATTTGGGGGTTTCTTGGCAAAGATACTGAAGGGGTTTGCCATTTCCTTCTCCAGATAATTGTACAGATGAGGAAACTGAGACAAACAAAGTTAAGTGACTTGCCCAGGGTCACACTGCTAGTAAGTATCTGAGGCTAGATTTGAACTGAGGAAGATGAGTCTTCCTGACTCCAGACCTGGCACTTTAACCAACCTAAATATTTGTACTGTATGGGGTATGATGTTTCTTTTTCAGGGATTAAGAATAAGATACACTTTTCCCTAGTCACTCTAAAGGGAAGAGTAACACTGATTACTTTTACCAACTTATCTACTTTCCATCAAATACTGGTTACACAAAAGACAATCATAGATAGCTAGCCAGCATCTTTATCAAAGTAAACAGTAAACAAAAGTCAGAGAAATAATCAGAGTAGATAAATGACTACACAAGAGTAAATGAGCTCTTTAGGAGGGAAAACAATCTCCTAGGGGGAGTATGACAATCTCTAGGTTTGCAGGTACTGACAATCAAGGGACATGTTGGGAGCCAGCTTTTCAACATGCCTCTGGCTCCAGGGAGATTTCCCATCTGTTATTCAAAAGTTTATGCTTGCTTCGTACCTCTCTCTGAAACACCTTATCCAATTGCCAGCGGGCTCTCCCTAACCCAAGAAGTCTTTTCCCCATTTATTCAGATACATAGTGTAGCCAACTCATAAGTCTATCACCTACTCAGGAATCATTTATCCCATACATACACAACACTTAGTTGTCATAAAACTCCCTCAGAAAACTACTGCAATCTTGGGTGGAAATGTGGTTACATATCTTTCTGTAAAAACTCATTTTTTTGAATTCATTAATTAATATTTTGGAAAAATCAAAGTTAAATTGATAGTAGAGTGCAATCATTGGTATCCATGATATTGAGGAGATTTGAACTGGCATTGGTGATTGATAATGGGGAAATATATTGGAATCAGGGTTTGAGCTGATAGCATTAGAAACATATCCCAACCTTTCTGAGATGCACCTAAAATAGTGGAGGGGAGAGAGAAAAGTAGCCACCCTCTGGAGACCCAACATACCCCCACTCCCCCACTTTCACCTTGAGATCCATTCCTAAACCCAGGACTATATACTGACTATAATTCCCAGGATACATCTCCCACAGTGAAACAGTCATTCCTGAGGGCAGGGATTTGGAGAGGATAAATAAGTGTAAGCAGCCATCAGGGAGGAAAGAAAGTGACCATGGGGGGCAGTTAGGTGGTGCAGTAGATAGAGCACCGCCCTGGGGTCAGGAGGATTTGAGTTCAACTCTGACCTCAGACACTTGTAATTTACTAGCTGTGTGACCTGCGCAAGTCACTTAACCCCATGGCCTAGCCAAAAAAAAACAAAACAAAAAAACAAAAAGAAAGGGGCCATGGATACTCACCACAAAATAAATAATATGCATATGTGTATATATATGTATATATGTTTATTTGTGTATTTTATATACATATATATGTATACACACACATACACACATATCCGTTTCCCCTCCCCCTGATCCAACAAGGTGAATACATTCGCTCCATAATAATACACACATATGTGTATATACAGGAAAGAGAAGGGCAGGAAAAGGAAATATCAGCTCCCATTAGGAGTGAGGTAACTTAGCTCAACTGAGAGAGTCCTAGCTTTCAATCAAGGGGAAAATCCCCAAAGTCTCTAGTGAAACAAACTGGGAATTGGGATTGTGATGAGAGGTTGGAAAGGCCATAGTTTCTCTCACAACAAGAAGCCAGAAGCAACTGAAGAGACTGACAAGAGTAGACCTCTTTTCTGTGACAGAGGAAGCTGGTGGTACAGTGGATAGAGAGCTGGGCCTGTAGTCAGGAAGACCTCAGTTCAAATGTGGTTTCAGACACTTACTAACTGTGTGACTTTAAGCAAGTCATATAACCTCTGTTTGCTTCAGTTTCTTCAATGTAAAATGGGGATAACAATAGCTGGGTTATTGTAAGGATCAACTGATAATATTTTTAAAAAGCTCTTAGCATAGTATCAGGCACATTGTAAGGACTATATACATGCTTATTGCCTTCACTTTCCCTGCCCCTTCTCTCCTGTTCTTGCCAAATCTGCCCTGCTCTTCATGTGTGCATCTCCACCAATGAGGAGGTGGAGATTTATTTATTTATACATTTATTTATTTATTTACAGGTATATGGGCTTTGGGGTTCAGGTTATAAGTGAACAAATGTTAAAGCATTTATTGAGCACTTATGTTCTAGGTATTGTCTTAAGGGTGAGGAATACAAATACAAGCAAGCAAGATAGTTTCTGCCCCGCCAGGGATTACAATTTAACAGGAGAAGGCAACACATGAAAGGGAGTAAGAGAACGGTGGGGGTGAGACGTCTTTGTATGAACAGAGGGAGATGGACTAGATAACGTAGAAGTTCATATTATAGAGCCCAGGGACCCTCGGGCAGAGTCTATGTGATTCCAGTGGAAGGGGGTTGAGGATGTCTGATGTGGTGGCGGTATGATGTGAAAATGGTTGTGAAGTGACATGAAGGCTTGCTTCTGGGCAAGATAAGTTGAAAGTTCACCCCTCAGAGCCCAGGAACCCAGCAGCAGAGTCTAGTCTGAAGCTAATCTCAATAGATTGATAGATGCCTAAATGGATGGATGAATAGATACATAGATAGCAGACATGTCTAGAGGATCATAGAGGAATAATGAGCTTGACTTACAGTTGAATAGAATTGCTAGATTGCAAATGGAAAATTGAATAATACTTTTGATGATCCCTAGATGCTGCTGCCACAAAAACCCATCTTTTCAATGCCAAAATTCTCCTAGTGAAGTTGTATGTCTGAAAATCATAGAACACAATAATCTCAAAAGCAAAATTGCAAAAGACCAAAGGTTAATGGAAAGACGTATAAAGAAGGTAAGTAGACTATAGCATATTACCACCAATGGCTTTCATGTCATAAATGTCATATAAAACATCAACAAAGATATATATAATATACATACATACATACATATATACATATACATACATACATATATACATATACACACATATATACATATACATACATACATACATGTGTGTGTGTGTGTGTGTGTGTATATATATATATATATATATATATATATATATATATATATATAGCCTATCAGATTGCATGCCATCTTGGGAAGGGGGGTAAGAAGGGAGTGGGGAGAAAATTTAGAACTCAAAATCTTATAGAAATGAATGTTGAAAACTAAAAATAAATAAATTGATTGATAAAAAAGGTTGCTAAAACTCAGCAAATTCAATTGGTTCCAGCATACATGTGGAGGGTTACATTTCATCCATAAAAATCAGCCATAGCCACTTTCCCTCTGGCCCTTACTTGCTGCCACCTAAGTCATATAACCTGGCTCCCTACTGAAGTAAAACCAGAAAGTTGGTGAGCTGCTGGTGAGAATGACAGTAACCAAATGTGTCATCTGAGTGTTACATCAATAGCCCCAGGACAGTCAAAGTACAAGAAGAAATCCTTAAGTTGTTTGGGTGATTTTCTATAGAGGACTTATAGAACATGAGCAAGGACCACACAGAATGAGTTGGTCTAGACTGGTACTTTTAGCCCTTGTTATCAATTGTGATGAGATCAGGGAATCCCTTTAAATTTACTAAGTGACAAATCTGATCATTTAAACCATGAATTTTGCAATGGAGGGAGTGTACAAAAAGAATGAAGAGACAATAATTGAACTATAGGAGAGGGAAGAGTAGTCAAAGGAGATGGAATAGGAAAAGTTGGAGATATAAACTCGTATCAACATCTCCATGGAAATAAGACATTAGAAATGAAACATTATATCTATGATATATCAACTAATGTCATTATGGAAATGGGCCTTTCTATGATGTCACAGGGTTACCCAGAGGCAAAAGGAAAATTAAAAGTAAGGACATTGTCTCCAAAAGACATTAGTAAAAATTCATGTATGTTAATTAAGAGGGGATAAAGGATAACCAAGTCTCATCATATCTTCATTTTAACAGACTAATCATCAAATGGAAGGGTACAGAAGTTCTGGTACTATGGAGATGGGATGTACAACAGGTAAGTTTCAATTATATAGGATGTGGAGGATGATAGCATCATGGTGACCCCTGAACCAGGGGTGTTTGCTGGTAATTTTTTTTTAACAATAGGCTTTCTAGAAAATATATATATATATGAAAGACACATTTCTAAGTTTAATCTGTATTATCATATTTTTCTTTATTGCTTTCTTAAGTCTATATGAATAACAAATCAATAAATCAAACCCTGTTCTGTAGTATTTGCCAATGTCTGAGGTGTAAACGCTTATGTTAAAAATGTAATAATTAAGTTTTTTGAGCTGACTCCAACACACCCCTACATTGAACTAGTGATGAGTGAGAACCAGGGAAAATCAAATGTTGGCAGAGCACTTCAGTAGGTAGCCAGGATTAGGTGGCAGCAGGTAAGGCCCGGAGGGAAAGTGGCTATGGATGATTTTTATGAATGAAATGTGACCCTTCACGTGTATTCACCAATTGAATTTGCTGAGTTTTAGCAACCTTTTTTTATTAATCAATTTATTTATTTTTAGTTTTCAACATTCATTTCTATAAGATTTTGAGTTCTAAATTTTCTCCCATTCCCTCCTTACCCCCCTTCCCAAGATGGCATGCAATCTGATATAGGCTATACATGTACAATCATATTAAATAATATTTTCACATTAGTCATGTTGTAAAGAAGAATTAGAACCAATGGAAGAAACCATGAGAAAGAAGAAACAAAACAAACAAAAAAAGAGAGCAAATAGCTTCAATCTGCATTCAGACTCCATAGTTCTTTTTCTGGATGTGGATAGCATTTTCCATCATGAGTCTTTTGGAGTTGTGTTAGATCCTTGCATTGCTGAGAAGAGCTAAGTCTATCAAAGTTATTCTTTACACAATGTAGTTGTTACTGTGTACAATGTTCTCCTGGTTCTGCTCACTTCACTCAGCATCAGTTCATGTGAGTCCTTCCAGATCTTTCTGAAGTCTGCCTGCTCATCATTTCTTATAGCACAATAGTATTCCATTACATTCACATACCTCAACTTGTTCAGCCATTCCCCAATTCATGGACATTCCCTCAATTTCCAATTCTTGCCCACCACAAAAAGAGCTGTTACAAATAGTTTTGTATGTGTGGGTCCTTTCCCCATTTTTATGATCTCTTTGGGATACAGACCTAGAAGTGGTATTGCTGGGTCAAAGGGCATGCACAGTTTTGTAACCCTTTGTGCATAGTTCCAAATTGCTCTCTAGAATGGTTGGATCAGTTCACAACTCCACCAACAATGCGTTAGTGTTCCAATTTTCTCACATCTTCTCCAGTATTTATCATTTTTCCATTTTGTCATGTTAGCCAATCTGATAGGTGTGATGTGGTACCTCAGAATCATTTTGATTTACATTTCTCTAATCAATAGTGATTTGGAGCATTTTTTCATATGACTATAGATAACTTTAATTTCTTCCTCTAAAAACTGCCTGTTCAAATCCTTTGACCATTTATCAACTGGGGAATGACTTGTATTCTTATAAAGTTGACTCAGTTCTCTACATATTTGAGAAATGAGGGCTTTTGCAGAGACATTGGTTATAAAAATTGTTTCCCAGCTTTCTTCTTCCCTTCTAATCTTGGTTGCATTGTCAGCAATTATTTTTAATCTGAATTGTTTCAGGGATAGCCTTGGTGGTTTGATTGTAATGATTTTTCTTATTTTACTGTTAATTTCCAATTAATAGAGTCTGTGGGTTTCTACTAATGGTTTCACTTACCCATTTTTTGGGGGGTAGAGTGAGTATTGCCTTGCTTAAAAGCACCTACAACAGAGGGAATACATGAAAAGAAGAAGAGGTACAATTCAAATCAGTCAGCTGTGCTTTTTATTAAGTGCTCTGGTAGAAGGTTTAGTTGGACAGAAGATTGAAAATACTACATTAACTAAAATGAGGTTTGGGGGCAATTTGTGGATACCATTTATCCATGCTATCCATCTTCTTCATCAGTGAAGATAATTGAGTGTCTCCACTATTTTTTTCACTAGTCTTGCCATTTTCTGAAGGGTAAAAATCACAGAAACTCAATCAGATGAAAAATACTTTAAAGTGGAAGTATGAGCAAATTGGTATTCTTATAAAGTACCTACTTTGACAGCAAAGTTACTGGCAAAAAATCAAATTCAACCCCAGGTTTATCCCTCCTGAAAATACAAAGCTACAAAACGAATAAACCTATGACGAAATAATAGAATTCCATATATAGCATAATGTATTATATCTTAGTGCTATTTACCATTTCTGTAATTCTATAAACATATACAATTCCCTATAAAAATATAATGTGCCCAAATGAACAGCATTCCTTGCTCTCTAGAATTTATAGATCTAAGGGACAAATGTCTTTGGGCCAATCTAAGTAGCCTAAACTATAATAAATTAAAATGCAGAGCATGTATTTGGCAAGGAAAATAAAAAAGGAGGCTGCATCAAGGAATAGTAGAATTTTCATTAGGTATTTTTTCTGTTAGAATAGACCTAGCTAATGTTTATTGGCAAGCAGTTAATAGCCATGAAAGACAAAATGAAAGAAACTATGGAATTGGATAAGGGCAAAAGAAATGAAGGGCATGTTGCAATAAAAGTTTCAGCTGAGAGGAAAAAACATGGAGGCCATACAGAAGGATGCCTCCACACTTTCCTTGAAATGTAATAATCCACAAAGTTCAACTCTAATGCTTTATCATGATGTAGATGTAACCTTGAGTTCTTGAAAGCTATTCCATTAGGCAAAGTTCAACTCTGATGCTTTATCATGGTATAGATGTAACCTTGAGTTCTTGAAAGCTATGCCAGTAGAACACAAGTTCTGGCAGACCCCACCATGCTGGAAAGGCTTTGAGGACAATTCAGACAAGGCTGTCCCTGTTTTCTGAGGACCAGGCCAGCGAAGCGTGGAGTACCAGTAGGCTGACCATTTGGTGAAGAAACGTTTGGATGGCAACTTGTGATACAAAGACAAAGAGAACATGATCCTCAGTCCTATGTGGCTCTCTTTTGCTCCCACAAAGACAGTTATAGAGAGGTGATAAGGGGGCAGAAGGTACTAAGAATCACATTTTAAAAACATTTATAAACATGAATTTAGCTATTTATATTTAAATGTAAAATCCTTGTCCATGATTAAGTGGACATAACACTGAAGGAACATAACAATCTCCACATTCTCACTATAACTGAAACTGGAAGATAAAAGGAAGCTGCAGCTAAATGGAAGGAAGGCTCACAGCTTCTTTTTGAAGGTGCAAAGTTAGTCTTATTTTTTCCATATATCCAAAGGCAACAAGAACCATACTTTCTGGGGACATTTGATCACATTATATTACAGTCCTCACGATACATAGCAGAATGATCACTCTGAAATAACTAGAGCTAATGCACTAACATTTGTTATAAAGAAATAAAGAGGGTGGAGAAATTCTGTGAAGAATCTAGTAAATATCCCCAAATTAAATCAACATACACTTTGATACTCAGTGACTTCCATGAAAATGTGGTGATAAAGACTACGTCATCCCTATCAGTTTACTTCCAGATGTATACATTTATCCTCTGCCTTTCCCTTGAGCTTCAGTCCTACATCACTAACTGCCTTTTGGACATTTAAAAATGCCCCTGAGCCATCTCAAACTCCACCTGTCCAAAACATTTTCTTTCTAATCAAACTCATCCCTCTTCCAAATTTTCTCATTTTTGTTGAAGTTATCACCATTCTTCCAGTCTCTTAGGTTTGTAAGCTTGGCATTATCCTGGATTCTGAACTTGCTGTCATCCCACATAACTAACCAGTTGTTAAATCTTGCTACTTTTATCCTTACAATGTCTTTTACATTTGATCTCTTCTTTTCATTCATACAGTTACCACATTAGTTCAGGCCCTCATCTCTTTTTGCCTAAATTATTATAACAGTCTTCTAACTAGTCTCCTTACCTCAAGTCCCTCCCTACTCCAGGTGATTGCTGTTAAAGTGATTTTCCTTAAGTGTAGATCTGAAGCTCTGACTTCCTTATTTGACCAACAACAGTGACTTCTTATTGCCTTTAAGATCAAAGATAAACCCCTATGTTTAGCTTTAAAGCCCTTTGCAACTTGTCCTAACCTATATTTCCAGGATTATTACACCTTTCTCTCCCTCCTATAGTCTATGAGCCAACAAACTGTCCTACTCTCTGTTCCTCAGACATGGCATTCTATCACTCACATCTGTGCCTCTTTATTGTCTGCCAACCCTTCCTGGAATTCACTCTCTACTGACTGTATCCTCATAGAATTCCTTTCTTCTTTCAAGACACAGTACAAGCACAACTTTCCACATGAAGTATTTGCTCATCTCCACAAATGCTAGTGCCTCCCCTCCCTAACTACATTGTATTTATTTGTATTTATTCTCTTTGTATGTTTTTATTTCTCTGCCCGCATTTGTATTATCCAGAACCTAGCACAGTGCTTGGCTATGTAGTAAGCTCTTAATGTAGTAAACTCTTAATAGATACTTATTGGTTAATAGGGTAATATGACAAAGTACTTTGGGGAAATGTCACGAGAGTAGGAATGAAAGGCCAAAATAGACTATATATAAGTCTCACATATTTATATATGGGGAATACTTTCTTTAAGAAATGAATTAGGAGACAATGGACATGGCAAACACAAAATAGAATCACATAAATAATGAAATTGATTTGAACAGACAAGAAATGATACATTCCTAATGTGTGAATCCCAATCCACAGTTCTCATATTAGCTGTTGTGCACAGTTAGACCAGTGTCTTTTTAGAGCAAAAATAAAAGTTAATACAAAACTAGAATAAAGAATAAAAATGAGAAAAAGATATGGTTGCAATTAAAACTGCTCCGATCTGATATTTTTTAAAAGTTATTGATCAAGAAGAATAGGAAATGGATGGAGGATCATTTATTAATACTGACTTTAACATTTCCATTCAGAAGTTTAAGTAATTATATCAATTAACATTGTAAAGAGACCAAAAAATCCTGGAAACTGCCTTCTCCTACAAATAGCTTGATCTCTTTGCCAAATCTGGAAATATGCCCAAAGGTAAACACCAGTTTAGAACACAAACTCATTTATAATATGGAAGATTATTAATAATAACACCTAATAAAATAGAAAAAATTGTGGAGGGAAAAACAAATTAAACAAAAGCTTGAAATGAAATTCAACTGAAATGCAAATTAAAACAAGTCTGATCTACTACCTCACACCTATCAGAGTGGCTAACATGACAGACATGGAAAATGACAAAAGCTGGAAGGAATCCAAGCACTGTGGAGAACAATTTGGAACTATGCCCAAAGGGTTATAAAATTATGCATATCCTTTGATCCAGCAATACTACTACTAGGTTTATATCCCAAAGAAATAAAAGAAAAGGGTAAAAATACCTATTTGTATAAAAATATTTATAGCAGCTCTTTTTTGTGGTGGTAGAGAATTGGAAATTAAGGGGATACCCATCAATTGAGGAATGGCTGAACAAATTGTGATATATGATTGTGATGGAATACTATTGTATGGATGGACTACCATAAGAGATGATAAAGGGGATGGTTTCAGAAAAACCTGGGAAGTCTTATATGAACTGATGCAAAGTGAAGTGAGCAGAACCAGGAGAACTTTGTGCATATTAACAGCAATATTGTAAGGATGATCAGCTGTGAAAAACTTAGCTACTCTGATTGATATAATGATCCAAGACAATTCCAAAGGACCTATGATGAAAAATGCTATATGTCTCCAGAGAGAGAATTGATGAATTCTGAATGCAGTTTGATACATACTTTTGTCTGTTTTATTTTCTTGTTTGTGTGTGTATGTTTTCTTTTGCAACATGGCTAATATGAAATTGTTTTTTCATGACTTCACATGTATTATCAATATCATATTTCTTGCCTTCTCAAGGGATGGGGGAGGGAGGGAGATGATTTTGAACTCAAATTAAAAAAAAGAATGATAATTTAAAAAATATAACTGGGAAATATTTAATGAAATAAGTAAAAAATATATATTTAAAAAAATAAAGAAACTCAACTAAACAAAGTTATCCCAAGGGCATTTAAGGATAAGACTGGAAGGAGGGTGACAAATAAAAAAAAAAACTTCAGATTTTTATATCACTTTTTTCATCAATTATAGTAGAGCTACTACATTTGGAAATTAATTTCACAGTCCTAGATATGCTGCCTGAGCTTGAGGAAGTAGAAATGTCAATGAAGAACACAAAGATGGGAAAAGCAGCTGAACTAGACCAAGTATTCACAGAAGAGGTCTCTGCTGGCAATGCCAAAATTTCAAGGGATTGATTTGCAAGCTATATGAAATAAGTGAGAACATCAAAGATTTGCAAAAGGATCTCAAACTTTATTATTCCCCAAAAGGGCAACTGAGACTATCAATAATACTGATTTATATGCCTACTTTCTCATTTCTGAAATTTTCACACAAATATCATATAGAAACACTGAAGACATCATTGAGTAGCATATTAGAATGAAATAGTCAGGTTTTACAAGCGATAATACATAATGGAAGACATCTTTGCAATCATACAATGGATTGAAAGATGTAAATCACAAATATCATTGTGCTTACTTTTTAACTATGAAAAAAGCATTTAATTCAGTAGAACAAAACATCATCATAGGACACTCATCTATGTCAGTGAAAAATCCGACAAGATTCTTTAAAAGATATAATAACAGAAATATTTTGTTTCATGATCATCTGATTATGAATATCAAGCAAAAGATAAACAAAGAATATGCTTCTTTTTTATTAATTTATTTTGATTTATCAACAATCACTTCTATAAGCTTTTGAGTTCAAAATTTTTCTCCCCCTCCCTCCTTACCTTCCTCCCCAGGATGGTGCGCAATCTGATATAGGCTATACAAATACATTCCTATTAAACATATTTTCACATTAGTCATGTTGCAAGGAAGAATTAGAACCAATAGAAGGAACCACAAGAAAGAGGAAGCAAAATAAAACAGAAAAAAAAGAGCAAATAGTATGCTTCGATCTCCATTCAAACTCTGTAATTCTTTCTTTGGATGTGGATAGCATTTTCCATCATGAGACTTTTGGAGATGTCTTACATCTTTGCATTGCTGAGAAGGACTAAATCTATTAAAGTTAGTCATTGCACAATGTGGCTGTTACTATGTACAATGTTCTCCTGGTTCTGTTCACTTCACTCAGCATCAGTCCATACAAGTCTTTCCAAGTTTAAGAACATTTTCATACATCCTGGAAGATGTATAGCACAGAGTCCAAATGGAAAAAAAAAGCATTCCTTTATATTGTGAAATCCTTCAGATACTCTGGTTTGCAGATGACATTATGCCAATTGCATCAAGCTGCAGAGTATTGCAAGTCATCCATAATCATGCAAAAGTACTTGGTTTGATTATCCAGTTGGGAAAATCCAAATGTATGAAGAATATCCATGGTCCTGATTGATATGCAGTTGAATGTATAGCGTATAAAGATTATCCATTTCTATGCTCCCTGTATAAAGGAGGAGAGTGGAGTTAGGGAAATTTTATACTTTTCCCCTTGATCTCAAGCTTCTCCCTGAAAGAAAAGTCCATTTTTTAAAAACACCAATATTTTTCCTGTCATGTTATTTGACTGTAAGTTTAGAATAACATGCTTTCTGAAGTATTTATAATAAGTTTTAGCCAGAGGGAGAAGTTCGTGGTGGACAAAAGCAGTGTACAGCATATTACAAAAGAGGAATTATATAGGGGTTGTAGTTAAGGGTATCAATGGATAAGTCTATGTTGTTGTTGTTGAGTCATTTCAATCATGTCTAACTCTGTGACCCCATTTTGGGGTTTTCTTGGCAAAGATACTGGAGTAGTTTGCCATTTCCTTCTCCAGCTCATTTTCCAAAAGAGGAACGAGGCAAACAGGGTTAAATGACATGTCCAGAGGCAGAGTCAAGATGGCTGAGTAAAAGCAGGGACTCACTTGAGCTCTCCCCCGAACTTCTCCAAATACCTGTAAAAATGACTCTAAACAAATTTTAGAGCAGCAGAATCCACAAAAAAGAGAGAGTGAAACAAATTTCCAGTACAAGACAATCTGAATGGTCTACAGGAAAGGTCTATTGTGCCGGGTTGGGAGAGGAGTGCAGTCCAGCATGGGCCATGCTGACATAGACCAGGCCCCAGCAAACCCAGAGCAGTCCTAAGGGGACTGAATCATTGCCAGCTATGGTGGTTTCCAGACTTCTTAACCCACAAATGCCAAAGACATCTTAGAAAGTCAGTGGGAAAAGTGTGTTGGACCTGGGTGAGAGAGGAGCGCAGGCCAGACCTTGCCATTCCACAGCCCCAGGGTGGTGACTGAGGCAGTGGCAGCTGCTGCTTCCAGAGCTCTCAGCCCGTAGACAATAAGGAGATTGAACAACTGATCAGAAGGAAATTATAGGGATCTCTTTGCTAGCACTGAGGCAGGACTCTGTTGCTTTGCCCATACTTGAATCTGGGTTGTAGTCCTGGGTGGCAGTCTTTGGATGAGGAGGAGCATTGGCATAAAAGACCTTGTGACAGCAGTGGAGAGGCAACCCTCCTCACAGTTCCAGGGCAGGAAAGAGTGCTTGTGATCACTCACAGACCAGAGAATAGGTCAGGAGAGGAATAAATACCTCTTCTTAGATCATACCACCTTGGAAGAACTGAAAACTTACCAGTCCCTAGAAGTATCTCTAAAAACAGCTGCACAAAACCCCTGAACCTTGGGACAGTACACCCTCCACACTCGAAGCAGAACCCTACCATAACAAAGAGTTTAAAAATCAAGTAATTGGCTGGGAAAATGAGCAAACAGTGAAAAAAACTTCAGATTATAGAATTACTTTGGTGACAAAAAATATCAAAACATACAATCAGAAGAAGACAACAATGTCAAAGCTCCTACATTCCAAGCCTCAAGAAAAATATGAACTGGTCTCAGGCATGGAAGAGCTCAAAAAAGGATTTTGAAAAGCAAGTAGGAAAAATAGAGGAAAAATTGGGAAGAGAAATGAGAGTGATGCAAGTAAATCATGAAAAATGAGTCAACTGCTTGCTAAAGAAGACCCAAAAAATACTGAAGAAAATAACACCTTAAAAATAGACTTGGGGCAGCTAGGTGGTGCAGTGGATAGAGCACTGGCCCTGAAGTCATAAAGATCTGAGTTCAAATGAGGCCTCAGACCAAACACTCCACTCTTACTAGCTGTGTGACCCTGGGCAAGACACTTAACCCCAATTGCCTAAAAAAAAAAAAAATAGACTAGACCAAATGGCAAAAGAGGTTCAAAAAGCCAATGATGAGAATGCCTTAAAAAGCAGAACTGACCAAATGGAAAAGAAGGTCCAAAAGAAAATAATTCCTTAAAAATAAGACTGGAGCAAATGGAAGCTAATGACTCTATGAAAAATCAAGGAATTATAAAACAAAGCCAAAAGAATGAAAAAATAAAAGACAATGTGAAATATATCATTGAAAAAAAAATAACTGACCTAGAAAATAGATCCAGGAGAGATCATTTAAAATTATTGGACTACCTGAAAGCCATGATTAAAAAAAGAGCCTAGACATCATCTTTCAAGAAATTATCAAGGAAAACTGCCCTGGTATTCTAGAACTGGAGGGTAAAAATAGAAATTGAAAGAATTTACCAACTACCTCTTGAAAGAGATCCCAAAAAGGAAACTCCTAGGAACATTATAGCCAAATTCCAGAGTTCCCAGGTCAAGGAGAAAATATTTCAAGTAGCCAGAAAGAAACAATTCAAGTATTGTGGAAACACAACCAGAATAATACAAGATTTAGCAGCTTCTATATTAAGGGACTGGAGGGCTTAGAATATGATATTCTGGAGGTCAAAGGAGCTAGGATTAAAACCCAAACTCACCTGTCCAGCAAAATTGAGTGTAATCTATGAGGGGGAAAACTTGATATTCAATGACTTTAGAGGAATTTAATGCATTCTTGAGAAGCTAGAGCTAAATAGAAAAAAAATTGACTTCCAAATATAAGTCTTGAGAGGAGCATGAAAAGGTAAGCAGGAAAGAGAAATCATAAGGGACTTATTAGAGTTGAACTGTTTACATTCCTACATGGAAAGATGACAATTGTAACTCATGAGTCCTTCCTCATTATTAGGGCAGTTGGAGGGAATATATATAGACAGAGGGCACAGGGTGAATTGAATATGAAGGGATGATATCTAAAAAATAAAATTAAGGGGTGAGAGAGGAATGTACTAGGAGAAAGGAGAAAGGGAAAGGTAGCCAACTCCCATAAAAGAGGCAAGAAAAGGCATTTATAGCGGAGAGGAAGAGAAGGGAGGTGAGAGGGAATGAGTGAACCTTACTCTCATTGGGTTTAGCTTAAGGAGGGAATGACATTTGTACTCAATTGGGTATGGAAATCTATTTTGCTCTACAGGAAAGTAGGGGGAAAGAGGATAAGAGAGGAGGGGTGATAGGAGGGAGGGCAGATGCGGGGAGAGGGTAATCAGTAGCAAACACTTTTGAGGAGGGACAGGGTCAAAGGAGAGAATAGAATAAATGGGGGGGGTGGGATAGAGTGGAGGGAAATACAGTTAGTCTTTCACAACATAACTATTATGGAGGTGTTTTGCATGACTACACATTTTTGTGGCCTGTGTTGAATTGCTTGCCTTCTCAATGAGGGTGAGTGAGGAGCGAGGGAGGCAGAGAATTTGGAACTCAAAGTTTTAAAAATGAATGTTAGAAATTGTTTTACATGTAACTGGGAAATAAGATACATAGGCAATGGGATATAGAAATCTATCTTACCCTACAGGAAAACAGAAAGGGAAGGGGGTAAGAGAAGGAGGAATGATAGAAGGGAGGGCATATTGAGGGAAGGAACAATTAGAGTGCATGCTGTCATGGGGTGGAGGGAAGGGAGAGATGGAAAGAAAATTTAGAACTCAAAATCTTGTGGAAGTGAATATTGAAAACTAAAAATAAATAAGTAAAAAATAACATGCCCAGGGATACACTGATAGTAAGTGTCTGAGACTGGATTATGACGATGAGTTTTCCTGATTCCAAGCCCAGTGCTTTATCCACTCTGCCACCTAGCTGCCTGGATAAATGCATAGCTGAAAATAATATGGAGTGGTCCACAATAAGGGATAAGTGATAGGACAGCCCATGGTTTTCATACAAAGTGAAGAGAAATTGAGGAATGCCTTTGCACATCTAATCAACCTTCCATGGTGAATTTCTGAGAAGAAACAGATGAGAATTGCATATATGATGGACATGAAAGAATTGTAATCTGCACCATCAGAGAGAATACTTACAATAATGACATCCTGTACAAATTCCTTGGTGTTTTGAAGGAATAGAATGATGATTATAGTTTCACCTTTTGGGTTAGCCATTCATAGCCTTGTATCCTAGAATTTCTGCTGTTTTTTGCTATTCAATGCACTCAACATATGATTGATCCTTCTAAGTATGTATGTTTGTGGGCTTAGGCAGAGCTGAAACCAGGAATATTTTCACTTCAGGCAAAATGGTCACCAGAGACAGCAGTAAAAAGGGTAATCTGATGACAGTGGAGGGAGAGGTAGCAGGTTAGATTACAATCTGACTGCAAGGGGCCTTCATGCTATCTCTCAGAAGCTTTCCTCCTACCTGTCTGACAACTCCCTTTTCTCTTGTGCCATTCTTCTATATAATTCCTCTTTTGTTGATTGTTTATAGATTATAGATTGTTTATGCCCACCATAAACTTCTTCATTGTTCTCTGACTGAAAGTGATATTAAATTCTTAAGAAAACACAATAATATTCTACAACTAGTTTATCACCCATATCACATCCCCTAACTATGAGTATTCCCCAAGTTTTTGTCCTAGGCCTTCTCTATTTTGGTAATCTCCTCAGTTCCCAAGAGCTTAACTACCTTTTCTATTTAGATGAATCATAGATAATATATATATATATCCAGCCTCTTTTGTTTTTCTCTTTTGAGCCTTAGTCCTGCACCACAAATTGCCTATTGCATATATCAAATTGGATGTCCCAGAGACATCTCAAACTCCACATCAGACTCTGAAAAATGAAACTCATTATCCTTCCCTCTAAACCCACCTTTCTTCCAAACTTCCCTTTTTCAGTCAAAGGCACCACAATCCTTTCAGTCTCCCAGGTTTGTAACTTTGGTGTATTATCCTGGACTCCATACTCTCCCTCACCCTACTTATCCAATCAATTGCAAAATATTTCCATTTCTATCTCTACAATATCTCTTGTATCAGACCCCTACTCTCCACTCTAGTCCTCATTACTTCTTGCCTAGATTATTGCCTTTTAATTGTTCTCCATTTCTCAAGCTGCATCACTCCAATCTAGCCTCCATATTACTATCAAAGCAATTTTCCTTATCTTTAGATCTACCCTGTGGCTCCCCTCCTCAACCAACTCCTGCAGCTTACTATTGCCTCTGAGACAGAATATAGGCTGCTTACCTGTTTAGCTTTTAAAGACTTGAGCAACTTAGTCCCAACCTACTTTCTAATCATATTGGACATTATTCCTATTTTCTCACACTATAGGCAATCCAGCCAAACTGGCTTTCTCTTGGTTCCTTGTGCACACTACTCCAGCTCCTATCTCCACATCTTTTCATTGTCTATCCACATACCTAGAATTTAAACCCTCTGAAAAAGAGGGTCCCTTTTTTACTTTAAAACACGATTCAAGAACCATTTTTTTTTTAAATTTTTGGTGAGGCAATCGGGGTTAAGTGACTTGCCCAGGGTCGCACAGCTAGTAAGTGTCAAGTGTCTGAGGCTGGATTTGAACTCAGATTCTCCTGACTCCAAAGCTGGGGCTCTATCCTCTGTGCCACTTAGCTGCCTCCAAAAACCATTTTCTATATGAAGCATTTCCCTGTTTCCGCCTTCTCAAATTATCTTGTATTTAACTACTTTGTATATATTTGTATTTATTCTGTATATGTTTCTATAAATGTATATATAAGTAGGCATAGATACATGTATAGATATAGATATCTCCCTTTTTCCTCTCTCTTTGGTCTCTCCCTTCCCCCTTTAGAAGGTAAGCTCCTTGTGAGTGGATATTGTTTCATTCTTTGCGCTTGTATCTTTACTTCCCGCTCCCTCTTCTGTCTGCTTCACTTCCACACCTGCTGCCTTGTCTCTATAAGAATGACTCTGCCCTAAGGTCAGATTAAATAATAATGATAATAATAGATAATATTGCTAGGGTAAAACAAGATAATAAAATAAATAAATAAACATGATTGATTGATTGTAAGACAATGCGTGGGAATAGCAATGGGAAAGAATCTTATCCACTCTTGGATGCCTATGCCAGTCAGCAATCATTCATTAAGCACTTATTATGTGCCAGGCATTGTGCCAAGTGCTAGGAATACAAATACACAGAGAAAAAAAGACAATTCCTGCCCTCACAGTGTTTACTTTCTAAAGAGTGAAGGTCATACATAGAAGGGAGCTGAAAAGCAGGGGAAGACAAAAGTAATTAGCCTGGGTACATGATACAAGTCCAGAGTCTAGCATAGGGAGAGATAAATCTCTTCTTTTCTTACTTTGTGCTCAAGTGTCATTCAGGTAAGGATTACAGTATACAGGGAGGGTAGGAATGAGGACTAACCTGGACACAGTATCAGGGGAAACCATCAACATTGACACTATTTAAATCTATTGTAAAGAAAATAGAAAAACTATAAAATTGTAGATTTTGTTACATTAAAGCAATGCTAATTACAGTCATTTATTTGAACTATTTACCCTTTAACAGTTGTCATGAAACACAATGGTTATAATGCCTGACTGTAGGATTAACTTTCCTATGAATTTTATTTTAAAACAATACTGAAATTTGCTCATGAATGCTCATTCTCTTATTGTTAATATAACCAGATCATTCTCTAGCAAGTTGAAATTATTGTAACATTGGTATAGATGACTATGATAGTCTCTACTAAAAAAAATATTATTCTGTATTATGTCCTGGTGAAGAATAATATCTGTCTCCTCCTTTAAAACTCATGTTCTACATTCTTATAATTTAGTGTCAGCATCATCCCTTCAGAGTTTCTGAAGGTGTCCTACCAGATTCTCTTCTGTTTGGTCTAGACTGAAATTTAAGCATTTGGCTTTCATTCATATCCCTCATTCGGCCAGGCTGGAAGAGTTGAATAGTAATACCAGCTGGCGGTAGACTGAAGCCTGTATCAGCATATTGATGTTACTACATCAGCATATTGATGCTAGTGACACCCAAATGTTGTTCTGTTTCACTCAACTGCCTCACATAGACATTAAGCAAGGTTGGTGACAAAAGAGAGCTGACAGTTATTGTCCTCCAGATTGCCCACTGGGCAAAAATACTGTATAGTGAATCAGTGTATTACCAAGCAATGACTTTTAAGTCCTTAAGACCTCACTACCAATAATAAATAAGAAAGAATACATGACTGATCATTGAGACCAGAATAGCTTTGATTAGAAACTCACTCAAAACCCATATTCATGTTGATTAAGGCATTTAGAGAAAGTTGGAATTGTTTCTCAATGATTTTTTTTCCTCAAATGGAAACTTCAAGAATGATAACTGAGCCAATCAAACCTAACTTGAATGCCCACTAGCATGTGAAAAGCTTAGGTATTTCATCATTCTAGCAATCTTCAAAGGTTTAGATTCTAAACTAGAGAGGCAAGAAAGGCATTTAATCTACTTCCAGACCAAGGAGAAATTCATGAAGTACATTCATTTGGCCAGGTCACTTAATCTTTTATCTTTTGCGGAACATGATGGTGGGAGAAGGGTGATGGCTATTGGGGTGTCAGCATGTGGTGGGATCCCTGGGGAAATAGTGTAGGTTTAAAGCATTGGATCAAAAAGGTTAGATCCTAGATAGGGGACCAGCAACAGTCAGTCATTAAACATTTATTGAGTACCTGCTATGCACTAGGAACTATGCTACACACTGGAGATACAAAAAGAGGCAAAAGATATTTCTTGACCTCAAGGAGCTCACAATCTAATGAAGGAGACAAGGAAACACATATGTACAAGCCAGCTACATATAGGAAGTAATTAATAGGGGGAAGGCACTAGAATTAAGATGAGCTGGGAAAGGCTTCCTCTGGAAGGTAGGATTTTAGTTGGGACTTAAAGGAAGCCAGAGATAGCACTAGATGGAAATGAAGAGGAAGAGCATTCCGGACATGGGGGATAGCCAGAGAAAATGCCTGGAACCAAGAAATGAAGTGTCCTGTTCATGGAACACTAAGGATACCAGTATCACTGGGTCAAAGAATATATGGTGGGGATTAAAATGTAAAAAGATTGGAAAGCTAGGAAGGGGCTAGGTTATTAAGGCCTTTGAACCAGAAGATTTTGTATTCAACCTCAGAGGTAATAGGGCATCATTGGAGTTTATTGAGTAGGAAGGTGACATGGTTGGACCTGTGCTTTAGAAAAATCTCTTTAGTGGCTGAATGGAAGATGGATTAGAGTGGGGAGAGAGAGGTGACAGGCAAACCCACCAGCAGTCTATTGGTGTATGAGGTGATAAGGGCCTGCATCAGAGTGTCAGGGAAGAGAAGAAGGCATATGTGAGAGATGTTGTAAAGGTAAAATTGATAGGCCTTGGCAAAAAATTAGATATTGAGTGGGGGTGAGAGATAATGAGAAATCCAAGATGATTTCTAGATTGTGAGCCTGAAGGATTGGAGGGATGGTATTACGCTCTACATTAATAGAGAAGGTGGGAGGGGGAGGGCTTAGGGGGAACTGGACAGCAGTTTGAGATGTCTGAATGGCAACTGGAAATGTGAAGTTGGAAGTCAGCAGAGAGGAAGTTCTAGCTCCTCTTATCAACTGGGAGAATGAGTGTTTGAACAGCAGTGTTAGCCAAAGGGGAGGGTAAGAGGTCCTCTATTCCACTTCCTCTGCTCCTCTTCTTTTGCTCCTACACTTCTTTCTGTTATCTATAGGGTCCATTAGAAACCAGTTGCTAGTCCCTGGCAACTGCTACCAAGACAAATAGGGCCAGTCTGAAGTATAGTAAAAGAAATGATGCAAAGACCTAGAAGAGCCAAGGAGAGGTGCAAAGCAGCAGCTCAGAAGGTTCAGAACTAGTTATCAGGATGGACAATGCCTTGGTTGGCTTTTGATATCTGATTCTTAGAAATCAAGGGATGGTAATAGGATTAAATTCAAAAGAAAAAAAAAAAGCCAAATCTAAATAAAAGGGATCTCAGCATATATTATTACAAGGATGGGGTGGTGGTAGTGGTAGGAATCTTGAGAATAGCATTCAATCAATAGCACCTGGGCCACAGTACCCAATGAACTAGTAACCAAAATTACCTTGGAAGGAGGAAGCTATTTGCCCTTCCTCTTACTCTTTTGAGGCAGGTAGGTGGAAGAGCGTACAGAATACTGGATTTAGAGTCAGGACAACTTGAATTTAAATTCTACCTGACGCAGTTACTAGCTATATGACTCTGGGAAAATCACTTAACCTCTCTATGCCTCATTTTCTTGATCTGTAAAGTTAGAGGGAGTTGGATAAATGAACTTTGAGATCCACACATATATGTATGTTTTATATACAGATATGTATACACACATATTTCTACTATGTGAGAGGCACTGTAGTAGGTACTGGGATTGGAAATGCAAAAATAACTTAGTCCTTGGCATCAAGAAGCTTATATTCTAGTGGGGGAGGGGTTACTACAAGTAAAGAGATAAGTACATGCAAAATAATTTCAGATGGGAGGGAGCAATAAAAACCAAGAGGTGTAGAGAAAACTTCACAGAGGATCTGTCACCTGAGCTAAGTCTTCAAGACAGACAATGATTCCAAAAGTCAGAGATGAAGAAGGTATATATTTTAGATATGGAGCTGGTTGTTTGAAGATATCGGTTGGGGATAGTGATGATGAAACCTTATACTCATGAATTCACATTTTAAAAAGTGAGAGATCACAGCCAGGAACAGATATATTACCATAGAGGTTGAAAGAAAGAGTGCAGGAATAGTTGGTGAATCTCCTTTTCAGATAACAGAGAATGAGTAGAGCGAGGCAATCATGGTGACTTGCTTTAACAGGAGACAAACTGACTTTATTTCCTTTTGCAGGCCAGATATTATTGGCTAAGAATAACTTAGAGTTGAAGACTCCTTACTCAGTCCAGTGCCTGGACTCTGACATCATCTCTGATCTTAGGACTATCTTCAGAGCTAGGATGGTATCTGGGCTTGGATATCAGAGAATGAAAGAAATACAAAATGAGTTGTACAGTGTGGACATACAAAACTGGTTCCCATCTATAATGTTTAATATAACACTCTTCTTAAGTCCAGGAGATACTAGAGTTGACCATGTTAGAAATGGTGGTCTAAGATAACCTAGATACAGTTTTCCCAAAGACCATCACCAGAATCATCATGAGAGTGAGGATAATGAAAATGGAGAGTCTACTGCAGCTACATGCAGTAAAACAGACATTGGTGGAAGATGCATCTTGCATGTCATGGGCTACTGTAAACAGTATATTTCAAAGTTAATAACCTAAATGATGGGGAATCGACTAATGATTCAATACTTCATTTTTTCAAGGAACAAAATTTTCTGAATTGCAAGGGAGCTCAGAATCCATACCTGAAGAAGAGATTAATTGGTGATGAGTTCTACCCAACATGAAGGGGTTCTCTTGGAGTTTAATGTTAATCTGCCTAGGCAGCATTGCCTAGGATGATGTGAAAGATCACTAAGCTGGAATTTAGAAGACTTGGTAAATGGTACTGCTTCTATTACCAATTAACTCTGTTACCTTGGAAAAGTTACTTTACCTTTATGGGCCTCAATTTCCTTATTTTAAACTGAGGATATTGGATTAAATGACTTCTAAGATCTTTTTCACCTCTAACATTTTACAAATCTACATTTCTAGAAATTAGGCCATCCATGCTATACTAGTCTAATTTCACTCCAATTAAGAGTTTTAAAGGTCAAACTTCCTTAATCCAATGAAGTCTCCCAAGCAGTGAGAAGGGAGTTATGATCACAGGTATAAGACTTGGGTCAAAGGCTGTCACAAATATCACAGAAGCTTTAGGTTCAATTGGGAGATTTTTCACTTCTGTGTATCATAAACCTTACCCAAAACATCTGGGAGAATCACCACCTGATGCCACCTCTGGTAACTGTGTACTCCCTAACATTGACTTCTGGATTTTGATAACTGTATACTTGTATTACAAAAACTGTATGTATTGTATAATTGGTGGGCTTTCCCAGTGCTGGCAACGGCTTGATGACTTGATCCTCTGCTATGCATAGTTATTTCAAGACATGATGGACCTCCTGGAAGCATTTCTTGAAGGATTGGTAGGTAGTAGACAAAGAGTAATAAAAAAAATACAGAAATTTATTTGATTGTATTGTCATTATGAGTACAAATCTAGATTCTTTTTAAAAATTAATTTATTTTGATTTATCAACAATCACTTCCATATGCTTTTGAGTTTAAAATTTTTCTCCCCCTCCCTCCCCACCTCCCTCCCCAAAACGGCACACAATCTGATATAGGCTATATATATACATTCCTATTAAACATATTTTCACATTAGTGATGTTGTAAGTAAGAATTAGAACCAATAGGAGGAACCTCCAGAAAGAGGAAACAAAACACAACAGAAGAAAAAAAATAGCAAATAGTATGCTTCAATCTGCATTCAAACTCCATAGTTCTTTCTTCTTTATGAATAGCATTTTCCCTCACGAGGCCTTTGGAGATGTCTTAGATCCTTGTATTGCTGGGAAGGGTTAATTTTATCAATATTAGTCATTGCACAATGCGGCTGTTATTGTGTGCAATGTTCTCCTGGTTCTGCTCACTTCACTCAGCATCAGACCATACAAGTCTTTCCAGGTTTTTCTGAAGTCACCCTGTTCATCATTTTTTATAGCACAATAGTATTCCATTACATCCACATACCACAACTTGTTCAGCCATTCCCCAATTGATGGACATCCTCTCAATTTCCAATTCTTTGCCACCATAAAAAGTCCTGCTATAAATGCTTTCGTACATGTGGGTCCTTTTCCCATTTGTATGATCTCTCTGGGATACAACCCTAGAAGTGCTATTGCTGGGTCAAAGGGTATACACATTTTTATAGCCCTTTGGGCATAGTTCCAAATTGCTCTCCAAAATGGTTGGATCATTTCACAACTCCACCAACAATGCATTAGTGTTCCAATTTTCCCACATCTTCTCAACATTTATCATTTTCTTGTTTTGTCATGTTGGCCAATCTGATAGGTGACAAATCTAGATTCTTAAGGAAAATATCCCCATGGTCTTCTCATCCATAGTCCACTGGCAGTCATTGCGCACAATTAACAGTGTTTAGCAGTGGTCTTCCTGCATTGCTATCTACCTGTAAGAGTGAGTCTGAGGGTATCTGTGACTAGATGGAACGAAACATAGCAATGACTGAAAGCAGTAACATTTTTTTTTGTAAATCTGGAGTTATTCCATGGTTCTCCAGAAGCTTTCTTGACAGTTTCTTTACTTCCAAGTTTAGTGGAAAGGACAATAAATTTGGGGGAAGGAGGCTTAAGTTCTAGTTCCTGTTTTGTCTAACTAGATGTATGGTGTTCTACAAGTGACTTCCCTTCTCTGGGCTTCAGTTCATACATATTTAAAAAAAAGAGGGGGTTGAATTAGAGGACCTCAAAGATCCCTTTGAGATCTAAAATTGTATTTGTGAAACCCCCACCCGTCCTATAAAGCGGATGTGAAGATGATGAATTTGTATAGCAGTGCCTTGTTTCTCATTATAAAGGCATTTCTTCCTTTGCCTCATATTAAAAGGTTTGTAAAACATTTATACTTACATATTCAGATCATATCTTCACATCTGGAGGTCATCCAGGCCAAACCTCTTTGTTTTACCAATGATTTCAGTCAATCAATCAATCAATCAATCAATTAATCATTTATTAGGTGCCTACTATGTGCTAGGCACTGTGCTAAGTGCTCAGGATATGAAAAGAGGGAAAAGACAGTTCTTACCCTGGAGGACTTGTCCAAGGTCATAGAGATAGCAAGCAGCAGAGCTGGGATTTGAACCCAGGCTTTCTAACTCTAAACCTTACCCTGTTTCATTGCATCAAATTGCTCCCCATGATCTTGTTGTAATATTTGTATCATTTTTATGTCAATAAGATAGTTCTGTTCCTTGATCTCTGTAGATGGCTCTCTCATGACAAACTCAAATACATACTTTCACCAAATAATGATGCTAGTCTCAGTTCACTGATAACCATATACAATTTCAATTTCTGGATGAAAAATTCCCAGAGAATTTAGGAAAGATGCATGGGCTCCTTTAGTTATTATAATCAGTTTGAACCAAAAATAGGAGCAAGACATAATTCAACTGTAATCAGGAATCTGTGCATATCAAGCATGATAAAACAAAAACTGACTAATAACTAAAAACAAAACAATATTAATTGCTATTTGATTTATCTTTGTAAAGTATAATAAATCAGATTTTTGATAATAGCATGTTAAATTGATTGATGAGAGAATCTTTTATTAATTAACTCCTTTTAAAAATCTTGGGGGTATATTGCAGCATATTATTCTCATGATTTTAAATAGAATTTTAAAGTTACCTTATTCATCCACTTAAAATCCACACAATTATTTATATCAAATTTAACTACTATGAACATGTAAGAACTACTTTTCAGTAATGAAAATTAACATTTTATGCCTTTTGCCATTAATCTGAATATGTAAAATTTTTAGCTATGGTGATTTACATGAGGTCATAATTATAATTCATTGAGGAGACAGCTTTAAAATCAATGCAAAAAATAAAAGGCATCCATGAATGAGTGTGAATAAAAAACTGCAGCCACAAGCTATTACACATATAATTAAAATGGATTTATTGCTTCTAGTTTTGATTTTCCCCTCCCTGTTATTAAATCATTAGAGGGGTGCCTTGAGTTCAGTTATAATTATATACAAACACATTATGATGTTCCATATATACACACACACATGAGGATACATATTTAAGGTTTATAAAACTAGGCTTAAACAGTATTATGGATGCAAAAGTGAATGTATTAAATTCTGGATATTAAATTTATGGTTTTCAGAGAAACGTGATTACATGGGTAGTTATTTTATGTTTTTATATCTGCTCTGATCACAACTTACCTCTCCAGAATGGAAGAATTGTGATATTTACAAGATCTGTGCCTTTACATTTCATGACTCACATACTCAAATGATCAGCTATTTAACTTAAGAAATATATTCTTATCTTATTTGTTTATAATCTGTTCTCTGGATGAGTTCAAAGATGTCTATGTGAATTATTTGGTTCTGTGATCATGAGTTTTTCATCAAAGGGTAGTATGACAGTTCATATAACTGTAGAGAGGTGAATGCTTAATTGTGCAGTAAATCTATGCCTGCTTTCCACTAGGAGAGGCTGCTGTTAGAGGTTAGTGGGTCAGGTGAATACATTTGAGTGATGTAAGCTCTTGGAGAAGACCCTAGAAATGTATATGATCTGCTTCAGCATCTCCCTCTACAGTTTCTGAAGAAATCAGGTGCTCTCCACGCTTCAGTGAAAGTGCTAGTCCATTACATAATTCATGTGGAGTACCTGGATGGATTCCAACCCAAAACATTTATATCCACAAATTCATCTGAAGAGTGATTCTGTATTCTTGTTAGGATCCAAGAGATTTCCCCCAGTTCCAAGCCAGTTCATGTACCCTAAAATCAATTCCAGTTTGGCCTAGTACTCCTGAACCATCTGGTAGACTCTAGGAAGGAGAAAATATGAAAGGGGTATATGGAAGAGTATATACACCATGAGTCATAAATAGGAACATTAGGTGGAAGTTGTAGAGAGGAAGATTTTGGTCCAATTTAAGGAAAAACTTATTCTATAATTTTCTTGATCCCATCCCTTTCCCTCTTCTCCAGCAGATTATCTCCACTGTCCTCTCCTCTTTCTCCTCTAATCTTCAATCTCTCCATATCTACTGGTTGTTTTCCTTCTGCCTACAAATATTCCTAAATCACCCACCATCCTTAAAAAACCCTTACAATCACGTAACATCCTGCAGTCCTCTAAAGCTATCATTCTGTATCTTTCCCATCCTTCTCAAAACTTGAAAAATCTGTTTGTACTCATCGCCTTCCCTTTCTCTCTTCTCATTCCCTTCTCAGAATTTTTCCAATATGGCTTTTGATTTCATCACACAACTGTAACTACTTTGTTCAAAGTTACTAATTATCTCTTAATTGGCTTAATCGGTATCCTTACCTCAAATCTCTCCCCACTCCAATTTATTTTACCCACAGCTACCAAAGTTATTTTCCTAAAGTATAAGCTGATGTCCCTCTCTTATACATTATACTCCAGTGGCTTCTTATTACCTCTAGTACAAAATATAAGCTCTTCTGTTTTTTGCATTTAAAACTTAGTTCTAGCCTATTTTTCAGCCTTGTTAATATGTTAGTCCCATCCTTGCATTCTATGGTTTAGTCAACTTAATCTTGCTTTCCTTCACATATGACATTGTAACTCTAAGCCTCTATACCTTTGCAAAGGATGTGCCAAGTCACTAGAATACACTCCTTCCTTGCCTCTTCCTCTTGAAATATCTTATTTCCTTCAAGACTCAGCTCAAGTGTTACCTTCTTCATGAGACATTTCCTGGTCTTCCCAGCTACAAATGTCTCTTGCTTCCCCACCCCCCAATGCATTCTGCATAGTTAACTTCTACTGGTTTTGTTTATATTTTGCATATGCTTATAACCACACATGTTGTCTCATTTGTCAGAATGTAAGCTCCTTGGAGACAGGGATTGTTTTACTTTAGTCTTTGCATCCCCAGTGTCTAGCAAAGTGCCTGGTACATGGTGGGGACTTATTGATTGATGGATTGATTAATCATTAGAGCTGTCCGAAAGGAGAATGGACTAAATTGATAGATAGGTTTTCCAAGACCTCCAATGAGTTCTTCAAAATAGATGTTTGATGGCCATTTATTGGGAATGTTGTAGAAGCGATTAATGCTCAGGTACAGGTTGGACCAACTAAACTTTGAGGTTCCTTCCAACTTAGATTCTAGGATTTTATGAACTCAAAAAGACCTGGCAGCAGGGGCAGCTAGGTGGTGCAGTGGATACAGCACTGGCCCTGGAGTCAGGAGGACCTGAGCTCAAATCTGGTCTCAGACCAGACACTTGACACTTACTAGCTGTGTGACACTGGGCAAGTCATTTAACCCCAATTGCCTCAACAAAAAAAGAACAACAACAAAAAATCCTGGCAGTGGCATAATGGAGTGCAGAGACATAGGAATGCATTTCTGGAGCTGGAGCTGGAAGGTACTTCAGAGGCCATCTAGTTCAACACCCTCATTTTACAGATGAGGAAATTGAGGTCCAAGCAGGGTAAGTGACTTGCACAAGGTCACAGAAGTAATAAGGAAAAGAGGTGAGTTTCAAACCCATGTTCTTTGACTCTATAGCCAGTAGTGTGGTCTTTGCTGTATGAGGATGCAAAGGGACCATGGTTTTTCTGCAAGGACTGGAGCAACAGTAGAAACTATTGAATTCTCAGGCTATTGCTTAGTGTCTCCCTGATCATTTTTAAAATACCTGGATGATCATCAGCTATGTTCCCAAACAAGAGAATACCCATGCCTCAGAATACTAACATCCCTGTGATGGGTCCTACACTTTAATCTCATTGGCATTCTTAGTCACAAGAATGAATACCAAAATCTGAAATAGTTTTAGAAAGAAAATTTTTTGATCATTTGGCAGAGAAGAAAAGCAGAAAGAGGTATGATTCCTTGGCCAGTTTCTGCAAGGTTTATATTGTGTAGAATTTGACATTTGTCTGATTGGCCTCATGTAGGGAGTAGATAGTCTTCAGAGAAGGGCAGTTTTAGATGTGTATCAGCAGGTAAATCAATCTAATTTGGGGGCAGCTAGGTGGCGCAGTGGGTAGAGTGCTGACCTTAAAGTCAGGAGGACCTGAGTTCAAATGTGGCCTCAGACCTAACACTTTCTAGCTGTGTGACCCTGGGCAAGTCACTTTACCTCAATTGCCTAAAAAAAATATCAATCTAATTTGGTCAACCTAAAACATAAGCTTTGAGAGGAACACAAAACACAAATTTTGAGTGGATTTAAAATAAGACATCAGTGGACCCAAAACAAGTAGTGAGTGGGATTTAAGTATTGACTTCCCTGGAGCTCCTTTGAGGTCAGCTTGAGCTCTACCATAAGCTTTTGGTTTAGATAATTTTCTAGCCATATAAAGCTAGTATCAAACAATACCTGTACAAATTGATGCAGAGTGAACTGAGCAGAACTGGGAGATCATTATACACAGTAAGTAATATTGTAACAGTGATCCACCATGAAAGACTTAGCTACTCTGATCAGTGTAATGATCCAAGACAATTCCAAAGGACCTAGATGAAAAATGTTATCCACCTCCAGAGAGAGAACTGATAAAACTCTGAGTGCAAATTAAAGTATAATTTTTTGATTTTATTTTTCTTGCCTTTAAAAAAACATGGCTAATACGAAAATGTTTTGCATGATTTCACATGTATTATTGATATCATATTGTTTGCCTTCTCAATGGGCGGTGGAGGGAATAGATGAAGAGAGAGAATTTGGAATTCAATTTTTTAAAATGTTAAAAATAAATGAATAATAATTTTAAAAGTACACCAACTAGAGAATCATGATGTTTATTATGATTAAATATGAGGTCAGTCTTTAAAGCAGTGTTTCTGGTCCATTGCCAATTCAGTTCCTATAAGGAGAGTTCAAAATAAAGGTGGGTACTACCAGTTTTGAAATTTGCAGGCTGTGCCATAGGTTGAAAAATAATGGGATCATAGATTTAGGGCTGGAAGGGATGCCAGAGACCACCCAGTTTAACTCCCTCATTTTACAGATGAGGAAATTGTGGCCTAGGGTGGTTAAGTGAATTACCCAAGGTCAAACAGTTAATAAGTGTGAGGCAGGATTTGAACCCATGTCCTGTGATTCTGGAACCAGTGTTCTTTCTATTATACCTGCCTTCCAAAATTCAGGAGACCAAAGTGGCTAAATGAGATAGCAAAGTAATTGTATCATCTATGTCAGTCCAGTGGGACTTTGATTCAGGGTTTAGGTTTGGGTCAAAGAAAGAGTCCATTTTTACTGTAATTTTAATTGTAATGTAATATAATGTAGATATGCAGCAAGAACATGCGTACTTTTCCTATCCTCAGAACTGACCCATAAATAACCAAACACACTATGGTATATTCTATCACATCATCTGCTTCCATGAAAGCTAGTGGTCATCCATAAAGTGGTGGCACATTTGGTTGGGTGGCTAACAGATGGGATTTTAAGGGTCTGAACTCTACCAGCATTATGGTAGACTCTGGCCTTCATCCAACTGAAGAACCTGCCTTTCTAAGGTGAGGTAATATAATGGGCAGCGAGGAGGCACAGTGCTATGCCTGGAGTCAGGAACACTCATCTTCCTGAATTCAAATCTGGCCTCAGACATTTACTAGCTGTGTGACCCTGGACAAGTCACTTAACCCTGTTTGCCTCAGTTTCTTCATCTGTAAAATGAGCCAGAGAAGGAAATGGTAAGCCACTCTAGTATCCTTGCCAAGAAAACCTTAAATGGGGTCATGAAGAGTTGGACATGACTGAAATGACTGAACAACAACAGCATAATGGGCTAGCTGAATATGTTAGGATTTTATACAGTCTCCAGAAGTATGAATCAGTATGAGCTGTAGTCATGAACCAGTCTTTTACATTTAAAAAATTAAAGAAAATATCACAGTGTTCGAATCCTTTAAAAATGGTTCACAGCAGTTTTTCAATCAAGGTAGTTTATTTTCTGGTGAGTAAATGACCTTTACTGTGGCAACTGTCATCTTAGAATGTTGCCTGGAACCTTAGAAAGTTAATTTTCTTGGCTAGGTTGACATAGCCAGTATGTTGTTAGAGGAAGGGCTTGAGCTGAAGTTGGAACTCCAAAGAATACTGTGATTTTTTTGTTCAGGAGTCATAGGAAAAATGGGAAGAAATAAGCATTTATAGAGAATCCTCTTTGTGCCAGCATTGTTGTAAGTGTGTGTGTGTGTGTGTGTGTGTGTGTGTGTGTATGTGTGTGTGTGTGTGTGTGTATGTGTGTGTGTATGTGTGTGTTTTACAAATATTATTTTATTTGAGGCAAGCATTCTTTAATGGAGTCTCTCAAATGAAGGTATAATTGAAATTATATTACAAACAAGCCAGGCAATATATAAAGTTATGTCAGGCAATGGAGATATAGGCTTTCAGGCTCAAGGCAGCTTAGTCATCAGGCATGACTCTGGGCCTCAAATCATATTTCACCTTTTACCTTTACCCCTGCAGACACCCTTCAAGGACATCTTTTCATCTCTCTGCCTATTGCCACTGTCATGCTTCTCCCCACTTGGACCAACACATTATACACTGGACCTCTGCAATGGACCTCCAGAATCCATGCTCTCAATTCTTCAGGATATTGATACACTCATCTTTGAAATATTTAGAATACTACCCTCCTCTGTAGCCCTCTCCCACACTCTGTACCCCATCTGCCCAGGTTCAACCATCTTGATTAGTGATAAAGCATAAAGTAGTTCACTTAGCATGCAATATATTCACCTTCACATCCCATTTAGATTTCCAACTAGGCTATTTTGTCATCTTTCTGCTGCCATGCACAGACACTACCACCCAACTCTCCACATCTTGCTTCGGGTATAGGAATCAAATAAACAACAACATTGCCTCTGAAAAGGGTGCAGTCAGTTGACTGCCCTGTAGATCAATTTGCTATTCTTATGGTTCCCTAGACCAAAACCTTTCCCTGCCCACTACTATCCTATTTGGATTGTCTATTAGAATATAGCTCCTTGGCAGCGTGGATGGTTTCTCTTTGTATTTGTATCTCCAGAGCTTAGGACCATACCTGGAATGTAGTAAGCACTTCATGAATGCTTTTTCTTTTATTCTCTGATCATAATTTGCTTTAGAATTGGCTTTTTATTTGCACCAGAAGCATAAGAAAGGAACAGTTTCGAGGAGTATTCGGGTTAGGGCCCATGAGTAGGAATATGTTAAGTCATGAAATAGATACTCCTTGTTGAAAGAATATTTCATAGGTAATAGAGGACTGGAATAACCAGGCTCATTGGACTGCTCCATAGTTCATGACCATCTTTTAAACTCCTCCCCTTCTCAAAAGATGCTTAAGGACCTAGTTCAAATATCACACCATGAAGTCTTTTGTGATTGTTTCCCTCTCCTCAATCCTAGTACAGAAATACTCCTACCTCGAGTCATGAGACTTTGTACAATTTCCATGCATATACCAGGTTTGGTTTATTATAAAACCAAACCTGGTATATGCATGGAAATTGTATATGCATGGAAATATATTATATATATATATAAGTGTATACACACATATATACACATACATGTGCATATACACATATGCACACACATATGCACATCATATATATGCACAATACATAGATACACATATGTATATACATACACAATGCACGTATAGACATGTGTGTCGGTCTGTATGTATACACATATACACATATGTACACATGTGTATGTGTATATGCATGCACACATGTTTTTCCCCTTGTCATAATGAAAGCTCTGTGAGAACAGAGATTATTGTGTATGTACTTTTGTGCTTACCTAGTGTCTAACAGTAAACATTTAATTAGTATGTTTAGCTTAAAATTGAAGGAAAGGATGAGGGTGTTAATTTTTTTTGGTAACTTTATTTTAAATCTTAGTGATTATCAGCAGGTACTAACTACTCCCCAAAATCCTATGTATAACTATTCACCAAAACCTCATGGAGTGAGAAGAGTGTTTAGTAAACTAAAAGGGCTATACAAAAAGTAAGAGTTATTGTTACAGATTCTCTTTGGGGCTGTTTTTCATTCTTCTCCAAAGGGATGTTGAAAGAAAGACATTTCGGAGATTCCACAAGTACGATTATCACCACTTATAACTGGCACATATAAAACTTAGTGATTTACTATGGTTGTGGCAAATGCTTTTAACTCTAAGATACTTGTTCTGAGAGAAGGTATGTTTTGCCTTAGTTGAATTTCATCCAACACTTTCATTGCAGATCCTCTTTCCTTCTGGTTTTGAGATAACTGAGGACATATTTCTTAAACGTAGTATAAGAACACGTAGAGTCAATTGTCATAATTTGTCTAATGCTGGCCTCTTGCATATTCAAGTAACACCTTCAATCTCCTCAACATATTGATCTCCCTCCCCTCTAATGAATGTTATGCTTTGCACAGTAGATGATCCATCTATGTTTCCCTATGATAATTTTCATGATATCCAATCATGATTAAGCTTGCAGGAAGGTTATCTTAATTCTGATGTCATACAAACCTCTTTGAAGACTGATAAGAATGATGCAATCCAAAGGTCTCAGTGAACATTTAAGTTTCAAGGGTCCTTAAATCATTTTTAATAGATGTGGGAATTTTTTTTAGTAAACCAACAGATGAAAAATAATAAATAAATAAAAAATAAAATAAAATAATAAACCAACAAATTCAACTCAAAGTTTTCTTTTGCATTCCACCATTTTCTCCAACTTCTTTCCTTGTTATCCTAAAACTATACTGGTTCTTGGCTTAGAGGAAATGATGCTAACAAAATGTACTGTAATTGTTTAGAAGTGATTTTCTCCAGAGAGCTGGGAAGCTTGAGTAGTTTAGTTTTCTATTACTTTCTGCCCCCTGGGTTTTACATTAGTTCTGCACTTACTTTCTTGTCTTATGTATTTGTGGGAGTAAAAGATTAGGAAGGAGAGGCTCCAGGGGATTGTTCTTGGCAGTAGCAGGGTGTCCTTAACTACTTTCTATTTGTGTGTACCTGATGCTGTTGATTATTAACAGATTTTGTGGGAATCGATGACTATAATATCTCTTTGCTTAATAGATGTGCCCAGAAAGATGTAATAACATTTATCTGCAGGTGTACCCTATAGTCAATCTTAGAAAAATAATTTCCTAGAGTTGTTGACAGCTGTTGAACTTGGGTTATATTTTCATTGCATAGGTTGAGTCATGAATATTCAAAACAGGGTCAGCTTGACTATGCTACCCATGGGATGAATCAATAAGAAGTCATGTATGTGGTAGAAAGTAATGTACTGCAAAGACCATTGTAAATAGGGTGATAGGGATGAAGGAGTATTCACCTGAGAACATAAATAAAATGAATGATGACAGTAGAGGGTTTTTTTTTCAGAAATGAAAAAAATGATACCTATGTTGTAACTGGAATATAAATGGAAAATGATAAGTGGAGGTTCCTAGTGTCTTCCAAATCATCTACAGGCTTCCCTGTTCTTTTGATGATTGAGAAGTAACTAGGGACAGTTATATTTTATGAAATATAATAGGATAATGGGACTTGGAATGAGAAAAAGGAACTTAGAGATGATCTAGTCCAATTATCTTATGCAACAGATGAGTCTCAGAGATTTTAAGAGACCTAATTAAAGTCATAAAAGAAGAAAGTAGTGAAGGTGGTATTTGAAGCCACGTCCTCTAAGTACAATTCTAGTGCTCTTTGCATCACAAGAAGGAAAAGTAAGACCAAAATATGGAGAGCAATTTAGTATCCTCTACTATTATTGTATATATTCCCAAATTTAAAGCCTGGAATGCTACATTTACTCTAACATGTCTCTGCTTTTCTCTTTCTCTAACTACTCATTCGTGCCATTCTGTTGATTCCCATTCTGCTCCATTATGCCATTCTGCTCCCACATAATCTGTCCTATCCTTCAAAGTCAAGTGTAGATGCCACATCTTCCATTAAGACTTCTCTGAGCTCCCAAAATAGAAATAATCTCTCCATCCTCTCAGTTTTGTAACTCTCTCATGGCACTTATCATAGTTGGAATTGCAATGATGTATATATTGTGGAAGGCAGATTGAAGTGGCTGAAGGCATCCTCTGTACCCTTAATGGTTCCCTTTTCTACCTCATATGTGAGTTTTGTGTGGCTCCCTGAGGTTTATTACTTTGAGATTTAACTAAATAGGGGTGGGGCAGGGGTGGGAGGGTATACTTCTTTTTTTATGTATTGTCAATGGAAACTCTGAAGAGCTCCTCCTTTAATCTGATAGGAATATAGACCAATGTTTTCAGTAATGATAAGTAAACAGAGCTTATAGATAAGACTTTCTATTTACTAACTTGTTAGAAATGCCTCTCTAGTTAACAGCGTAAAGTTACAGTGTAAAGTTTTTATAAAGTTTAAAGCATTTGGTGTGAGAACCTGGGTACCCATATGGTTTTACTACTTACTATTTCTTTGATCTTCTGGGCCTTAACCTTGGCATTAGTTTCCTTTTTTTTTTTATGAAATAGATGGATTGAACTAGATACTCTCTAAGGTCCAGCATACTCTGTATTCTGTAGAATAATCCTGTGTATCAGCATAAGAATCACATTTGTTATCATATTTGTGTGCAGGGTAGCTCATGCCAGCAGTTTGGGGGCAGGTGCTGGTAATTATGCCCCTAGAGGGGCTAATTACAGGTAGGCACTTAAAAAAAAAAAGCTGTGTCAGAAGTTTATTGCTGCTGTTAAACCAGCTGCTTTGTTTCTGTACGTGCCACAGAGGTTGTAGCATCATTGAGGTGTATTTTTTTCTGAATAGCAGGCTAAAATGACTGGGGGATCAATGTATCTTTTGTATCCTCAATGGTAATTTTGATTTAATTTAGTTTTTCTATGTCCTATGTGATTTTTGTGTGGTTCCTTGAGGTTTCTTACTTTAGGGCCGGAGGAGAATCCTTTTGTGTGTATTTTCCAGAGGAGCTCTGAAAAATGTTCATGTGTTTATGTGTGTCATTGGGGTCGTGGAAATAAGCTAAGAACTTGACTGAAGGCTATTAAATCACTGTGGAAATTTACCTATAAGGAAATTAGATTCTAGTTTCTATTAATTAGTCTATACCTAACAACATCATCTGGTGTCCTGGGATTAAGAGTTAGAAGAGACCTCGGAGATTGTTTAGTAATTCCATCCACTTGTTTATCTATGCGGTAGCTGAGGTTCAGAAAAGCTAAGCGACTTTCCTGGGACTACCCCATTTAAAAGTTGCAGAGCAGTAGCCCAAAAGAAACAGAGGCTTTGGTTGTAGCCTTCTATAAAACCTACTACTTGTTAATAATTGTTATTATTAGCCCCAGTCAATGTGCTAGTGGATTTATTCACAGTAGTAATGAGAGGGGTGATGCTGAGAACTCTTTGCAGGACTATTTAAAAAAAAATTAAGGCCTAGATTTTTGAAGAATCTGACCCTTTACTGTTTGGTAGCCAGCCTCTATATGGTATGAGAGTCAATCCTTTGGCTCCTGTCTGGGTTATAACATTCTTCAATTGTGCCAGAGAGCAAAAAAAGAGGAAAAACAACCATATCTAAAAATATTTATAGCAGCTCTTTTTCTGGTGGCAAAGGACTGGAAACTACCCATCAGTTAAGGAATGACTGAACAGATTATGGTACACAGATGTAATGGTATATTAGTATACCACAAGGAAGGATAAAAGTGAGCAGAACCACAATATTATAAAAACAAACAGCTATGAAAGGCTTAGAAATTTTGATCAATGACCAATCACAATTCCAATGGATGGATTATGAAGCAATCTACCCATTTTCTGACAGAATAATAATAGGACTTAGGATGCAAAATGAGACATATATCATTTTTTGAATATAGTCAATATGGGAATTTATATTGCTTGACTATGCATATTTGTTATGAGGGTTTAGTTTTCCTTTTTCTTTTTTTTTTCAATGGGGAGAGGAGAGAGATTGGGAAAATACATTTTTGCTAATTTTAAAAATAAATCTAATGCAAAATAAACAATCCTCAAACATCCTGAGATTTCATCTTTACTGATCAGTAGAGGGACTGAATCAAGGAAGAACCATTAGCTGTTATAGTGACAGTGAAAAGATATACTTGGAACAGTAAACATAAATAATAAATATAGTCATAAAATAATTAGGGTAAGAGAATAAATACATCTTTTCTTTTCATATACCCTATATCCTTTTAGACTCAAGGACTTCTGACTCTTTCTAGAAGATTCTGCATCCATCTCCAGTACTTGCTTCTTTCCTGATTTCCCATGATTATAGTGGGCTAGGAGGAGGAGTTGGTAAACTTGATCTACATATTCACTTCTAGATCCTCCCTTTCACACACACACACACACACACACACACACACACACACACACTAGCATATAAACATTTAGAAAAATGTCTGGTTTTGGAGTCTGAGATCTGGTTCAGATTCTACTTCAGAGAGTGTGATAATGGGAAATCTAACTCCTTAGTGTCTCAGTTTCTGTATCTATAGAGTAGGGATAGTAATATTTGCATACCTATGTCACAGGGTTATTTTGAGGATACCATCCAACAAACCTTAAAGCAAGTTGTTAATACTATTAATGTTGTTTGTTTATTTGTGTTGTCAAGGGAAGAATTTCCAAATATAAATTATTCTATAATCAGTAAATGTATTCTACTCAGGGTCATTATTGGAGTTAATTTGCATATTTCTCTTGAAGAATTATGGCATACCCAAGCTTATTTCTGGGGCTTGATTTGCATCTGTGCCTTTTTTCCTCTAAGGGGTAGGAGGCTTACAAAGAAGGATTTGGGGTTATTGAAAAGTCCTCTACATGCCTGAATTTGCACATTGGCAGGAGAATGTTGGCCCTTTTAAACTATACTGCAGTTTGGTAGAATGTCTAAATTTTCTATTGCTCATCCCTCTGAAGCCCAAGTGCATTAGATTTTCCTAGTTCAGGAGGTAGGGATCATGATTTAAGGAGAAGGGAAGAACTGGGGTTGGAAATATCAGGATGTGAGGTGGTTAGTTTTTAAAGATTGTAGGTTTGGATAAGTAAGATTCTTTGATAATAAAAGCTTTATTGACCAGTAACATTTCTCTTTTGACTGGTAGTTGGAAAATATTTCTCTACACTACCTATCCTGAGAGGGCCCTTTTATTCATTATGAAAACTGGCCTGAACCACAGGAATATTTGCAGAATTGTGCCTGACCTCAGTGTTCAACATATTGATGTCCTATGAACAACAGGCAAAGGGGACATATTCAGGAAAGCCATTCAAGGTGGAGTCAGTATCTTCATGCAGCAGAAAACAAAACAGGAGAGGGAGACCATCAGTTTTAAAATGTATAAAATAAAGTACATACTTCACCAGATTGCCAAAATCCCTGACACAAAAAAGTTAGTAATTTTTCTGATTTAGTGAAACACTTTCATTTTATAGATGAAGAATGGTTAAGTGATTTATCTGAGGTCACAGAGGTAGTAAATGGCAGAGATGGGATTTGAACCTAAGTCTTACAATGTTACATCACAGATAAGCTAGATAGGAGTGCACACTCTTTCGGTTCTTATATCCATTTCTTTAGCATAGCTAGGGAACAGCAATATGGCATTATGGATAGAAAGCTAGTCTTGGAATCAGGAACATTTAGTTTCAAGTCATCCCTCTGATATACAAGCTGAATGACCCTGACCAATGCATTTAATCTCTCAGTGCCACAAGTAACTCTTTAAGACTATAAATTGCAGAGAAGATGCTGATTTACATTGACAGATAGAGCTTCTTTACCTAGGAGTTAGATCTGCCAATGAAATCACAGGTCTGCTTAAAAAAAATCCATTTTCCTAGTTCAACACTTGAGGATTTTAATCAAGTTCCTTTAAAACAAACAAAAAACCTATTTCTTCAAAGAATTGTGTGGCCACGAGAGGGCTCAACAAAGACTTGATTTTATGTTGCTTTCTAGAGGTTCCAAGAGAGAACTGAGCTACTGCTCAGTTTTCTAAGCATTGTAAGAAGTGACAGATGACCTCACAATAATAAACAATCTGACATAGAAGGAATTGTCCATAGAAGAGAGGGAGATTCAGAAATCGTTAGATAGGACATTGGACTAATATAGTCAAACAGAAGGAACATGTATTGAGAGCTAGAAGTCACCTTAAGGATAGATCATCTACTCCAAACTCTTCATTTTACAACTGGGGAAACTGAGGCCTATGATGAAAGTTTGAGTGACTTGACCAAGGTGATATAGCTAGTAAATAACAAAGACATATTTTAAACCTTGACTCCCTGACTAAATCCACCACTTTCCCCATGAGTGACCCTTTACTTCCTAGATTATGTAAAAGAATGTTGTCGATGGAAGGATAGAAATCATCCCAATAACTTTCCAACAGGTGACCTAATCAGATTAGAATTATGAGAAATTTGGGTGAAGGTCATATCCTAGGTCATAGTTTCCCTGTGGAGGGTATGGTAAGGAAAAGGGCATTATATATAAACTATATGCCAAAACTAATCCTGTATACTCTACTAACTGCTTTTGTATTTCTACTTGGGTTATCTTCATTTAGTAAAATTGAGGACACCAGAGTTGTTGATTTTGGAGTTGTTACTATGTTTTAATATTTACACTTCAAATATTATTGACAAAGAGCTGTAGATGTGGAAGGTATGTTTTTGCTGAAAATAAAAAGGTACTTTTGTTGTTCAGTCATCTCTGACTCTTCATGACACCATTTGGGGTTTTCTTGGCAAACATACTGGAGTGGTTTTCCATTTCCTTCTCTAGTTTATTTTATAGTTGAGGAAACTGAGGCAAATAGGGTTAAGTGACTTGTTCAGCGTCACACAGTTAGGTGTCAGATGGCAGATTTGAACTCAGAAAGATGAGTCTTCCTGACCCCAAGGGGGAAATAATCTATCCACTGCACCACCTAGCTGCCCCACAAAGGTACTAGAAGTAGGTAACATAATACAAAGTTTGTCTTTGTCTTTGGTCTTAGTGCCCTTCCTTCCACCTTTGAACTTCATTCACCCTCCCCTCCGCCATGGCATGGTTGCGTTCCAATGTCTTCTCCAGGCAGTTACCCCAACAACTATAGATTCCCTTCTCTATTCAGATTTTAAAAACTTCAATATTTGTATGTCACTCCATGGGATGCTTGCTTTTGGATTGGAAAAAATCAAATCCAGGAATGGGAACCTGCAGCCTCCAGGCCATTTGGGGCCTTCTAGGTCCTTGGGTCAGCCTTTTGACTGAGTCCAAGTTTTACAGAAGAAATCCTTTTAGTAAGGGGATTTGTTCTTTGAAGTTTGGATTCAGTCAAAGGGCCCCTCTTGGGGACCTAGAGGGCCACATATGGCCTTGAGGCTGCAGGTTTCCCACCCCTGAAATAAACCCATATTAAGTTTAATAAAGTTTCATATATTTCTTCAAGGAATGTATTCCTTGAAGGAATATTCTTAAGTTAATGGGAGATGATTATTTGAGAACCCTAAGGAATTAATATCCAATCAGGGAATTTCAAAGATGAATGGCAGGCAGTTGGGGAAATAATTTGGAGAAAAGACTTTTTTTGTATCCCTCAGATTATACTTCAAACTATACCTATTTTATGGAAATATAAGCCTTTTCCCCTATGGGAAAATCCTTTCAAATAGACAAAAAGAGAGAAAAAGGTTTACCATATTTTTCCAAGATGAAAGAGAAAAATAAGTCATCACTTTCTTAATGAAAAAATCTAGCAAAATCTTTTCCCCTCTAAATGCAGCAGGTGTCACTGTATAAAGCAAAGTTGGATATAGTACTCCTTCCTCTCTCTAGGGAAAAGGGTAAAATTCTTCTACATTATGGCTATTTTTAAAAAATTGAGTTTAGCTTAGTTTGATGCCTTTTCTTTTGGTCCCTGTCTGTACTGTTCCTTCCATCTCTCTGTTCCTTATTGTCTCTCTTTGTCTCTATCTCTCTCTGTTTCTCCATCTCTGCTAGTCTGTTTCTAGAGGGAAAAGGGAGATTGTCTGGCTTCTCGGCATATTCAAACAATCAAACTGATTAACTTTAGCTACAACATTGAATTAAAGACTTATTTAGGCCCAGGACTGAAAGAAAACCCCTAGGTTAAGTTTTTTTTTTATAATTATGCTTTTGGAAGTTTTATATAATTATTCATAAAACGCAATGATAACTCAAGTAGCCACTTGCTTTTAAGTTGGAAACTAAACATTTCAATTAGTTGTGATTATACATACGGTTATTCTGTATAACACCCAAACCGGATCTATCCCTGTTTGCACTTTCTGAAGACAAAGATGTGTGAGTAGAAAAATTGAGAGTAATCTTACCTTTTGTTTAGAGAAAACCATATAACATACTACTGTACTGGTAAAAAGAAGTTTAAAAAGGAAAATAGGGATTTTGGATTTAAATCTCTGTCCTTTCAGATGTAAATAATAGAAAAGAGGAAATGAAAGATAGAAGGAAATTTATCAGCTGCCTGGATTCCTCTCTTCCAGGGGAAAGGTCATTAAGGACTAAACTTTCACCCCTGTCCTGTCTGCTTCTGGTGGAAGAAGATACTTGTCCTGGTATAGCCCGGGAATATTTAACACCATTCTTCACTTCTTGTATCCTCCTGTCTTCACATTGTTATAAAGATGACCCCAGACTCAGTTCCGAAGAATGGTGACTCAAAGACTTTTTATTAAAGAGGTTGAAGTGCATCCTTTCGATTCTCGTGAGAAGCGGGTACACCTCCTTGGGAGGGAAGAAAATGCGGGGGTAAAAGCAGCCAGAGCAAGCTTTATAGTTAGTAATTGCCTAACTCCTCCCTTCTGGATCAGAATTGGTCCTGATCCTTCTGGGTTACAATCTTCCTTATATGCCCCACCCTTAACATACATTATGTGCCTAGAATTGTGTTATCACTCCCCCTCCTCCCCAGAAGTTAGCCTGTCTGTGCTGATTTCTTATCTACTTCTATGGAAACGTAACTCTTTCATTTCTCACAGCATCTCCCCAGATTCCTGTCTCAGACTCCAGTTCAAAACCCTCTCAGGCTGGAATAATGTTGTTCTCTTATCCAAGCCTGGTTATAATTCTGTCTCTCCTGTGGACTGGGAAGATGACACTGTCTCTTTTTGATGCTGGCCTACATCCTACAGGTTTCTTAGCTCTTCAATCTTCTTCCCCTGAAGGGGTCTTCAGAAATACTTCTGAAAGTCTGGGTAGGGTTGGAGGTCAAATATCTCATTGCACCTAAATGCTCCATCCCACTAACCATTTTGTAAGGGACAACTATTTTTTTCAATTCTAAAAATTTTATTTTATTTTGTCAATTATTAAACATATATTTTCTCTCCCTCCAACCTCCCTCCCACAGCCTCCCCACCACAGAAAAAAGAAAGAAATTAAAACAAAGCCTTTTAAACAAATATGCAAAGTCAAGAAAAATAAATTTCTACATTGGCCAATTCGAAGACATACACACACACATATACATATATACACGTACATATACATATAAACACATATACATACATACATACACACACATATATGTACATATATATATGTGTGTATATATATATATAGTCTGCAACCAGTGTCTATCACCCATCAGGAGGTATGTAGCAGGTTTCATTATGTTTCCTCTGGAATTGTGGTTACTCAGTGAGTGGATCAGAGTTAAGTCTTTGAAAATTATTTTTCTTTACAATATTGTTCTCCTGGGTCTGACTGTGTGCCTTTATCAATTCCTTGAATGGATGGGGAAAGTGTCTTCCCTGCTCTAGCTGCACTTCCTTGATTGGAATCTTAAAAATTTGAGGGAGATGATGGTGGGAAATTATCTTGTCACTCTCCCAGATAAAGCTTCTAAATCAACTGGACACTTCAATTTAATTTGATAAACATTTATTAGCTATCTACTGTATAGCAGAACACTATGCTAAGCCATAGAAGACAGAGAATTTAGTTTAGATATAGTCCCTGCCCTCATGCAACCTGCCGTGTAATAGAACAAAATAACACATACGTAAGAAGTATGTTACACGGTCTTATGGCTGTAACTACTTTTCCAGTACTGCATTCCTGTTTATTGCCCCAGGTTCTAGTTAAACCTTGTCTCAGGCCCTATCCATTGAAACTTTTCTCCTTTTAAACACAACTATTAATAAATCCCTTTGACCTCACATCACAGTAAATTTGAAACAGTTTAATTAGGATATAAGGGAGTTACTACAAAGAAAAGTAGTGTAACATCAAACATCAGTGGATCCAGGTAAAGAGAAACTGTAATGCGGAGGGGGAAAATAGCTCAACTACCTTCTTACAAGCCCTTCTACCTCCTCACTTTCAAATTAACCACACATTACACACATCTACCTTATTTTGGTTTACTTCCTCCAACCTCTATCTATTCAGCCAATCTCAGCTATATTGGTACTAGAAATCTGTGAGTAAAGGTACTCACTGGGAAATTATTGCCCAGAGAATCTGAGGTTACATCAACACACATAGCTCCTTCTTACCCACACATAGACAAATCATACAAAATAACCTACAATGTTATAGTTCATTCCTTCAACAAACAGTTATTAAATACTTTTGATATATAGAATAATATGATCTGGAAGAGATACAAAGCTCAGATAAAGACACTTTCCTTGCTCTCATGGAATTTATGTTGTAGTAGGGGCATAAAATGCAAACACAATATTACTTATATATGTACCATAGTACCTGAGGCTTAAGCAGAAGAAAGATCACCACTGACTGGTGGATCATGGAAAACATCTTTGAGAAAGTGGCATTTGATGGAGCTTTAAAGGACAAGTAAGAATTCAATAGGCTGTGCTTTAACATACGACTCACCTGGTACCGCTGAGTCAAGAATGGACCACTCTAGTTGGCAAGATTTATCTGGACTATGACTGTACTGACATGTCAATATAAGCTGAGGGAAGGGCAAATTGATGCTCTTCTCCTCTCCTCTGGAATGGAATTGCTTCCTATCTCAACACTGGTAATTGCCCTAGTCACCAAATCACATCAAGAACTTCATTTTGACTTAAATATATAAAGATAGTGGAGGAGAGTTGTATGAGATAGGGTAACATGCAGTGACTGGCAAAATAAAATGGAACCAGGTTGTGAAATGCCTTAGATGCCATACAAATGATAGGAAATTGTATACTGAGCTGAAATTTGTCATTCAGCAAATACTGTTTATTGCTCCTAGTTCTGGCTTCTGCCAAGAAAAGGATATCTAATCCATCATCCTCATGACAACCTATCAAATATTTGACATCAACCATAATTCCTCCCTTCACCAAAATCTTCTCTTCAGGTTAAATATCTCAAGTTCTTTCTAATGATCTTTAGAAGATCATAGATTTAGGGATAGAGGGGACTTTAGAGGTCATTTTACAGATGAGGAAACTGAGGCTCAGCAATGTTAAATGATTTGCTTGGGTCACAGAAATAGTAAGTGGAAGGAGGGATATTTGGACTACTTTGACTCCAGAGGACACTTCCCAGAAGTATCACGCTGCTTCCTCTTTGTAGGTAATGGTTTTAAGTCCCTCCACTATCTGGGTCATTATCCTCCAGACATAAAGAAATCAAGCTTCTAGACATTTTTTTTTAACCTCCTCCTTTCTTATTTTCTTCTTACCTTTTAATTTTGTCTCACAATAAGAATTACTCCAAATTTTTGTTACCATCATCCTACAACTTAAGGCGAGCAGAATACTGAGGAACTAAGGGGAGATGAAGCACCTTCTATCACATGGCCTCAATCTTGTCAGTAAAATTGAAGACTAAGTCATCTCTCTCTCTTTTTTCTTCCTCTCTCCCTCCCTCTCTCTCTCTCTCTCTCTCTCAGCTGGAGATATATGAAGAGAGGAAAAGCTTTGACATAGTTGCTGTGATCAATGAGATGTGACTCAATAATAGAAGAGTAGATATACTGTTAAAATGGACTAGCCATAAGAAGGACGTAGAAGAGAACCTAGAACATTTCTATAACATAGGAGCAAATAACTCCACACATTCTAGTACTTACAGACCGTATCACTGGGCTATGCTAAAGGCACATGAACATCTGTGCAATTGATGGGAGCATTTTGTAAAATGGCATACTAATTTCTCTTGATTTCAGTAGTCTCTAAAGGCATCTTTGTATTAAATATGTTCATAATTATGTTATTGAGCCATTGACATATTCTGTCCTCACTTTTACCTTGAGAATCTTAGTTTTCTTTATGACTCAGTCCAAATGTCCCCTTGTACGGAAGCCTATTCTGATCACTTTACTTGCTAATACTGTTTCCCAGAAATTATTTTGTATATTTTTTTCTGTGGATATGAAATCCTCCCCCCTCAAATAGAATGCAAGTTCTTTGAGAAAAGGGTGGTTTCATTTTTGTCTTTGTATCTATGGCACAGTTATTGGTACATAGTATGTGTTCAATAAGTGTTGAGTCAATTGATGAATTCATAAATAGACAAATGTTAAATTATGTTTCTTATGCTGTATTAATTGAGATGGAGGAATGTGTCTGGCATTTAAAAATGATAATCAATTAAAATGTTAATATTTAATCACTTCAGCAATTTGGAAAATTCTTTAACACGGGAGTTCGAGCTGCTTTTAAAAATGCCCATGTGCATGTGTGTTTGTGACTGTGTTTGGGAAGTGGAGGTGGAGGTATGAAATTTGTGATTTAATATGTTTAGGGAATTCCCAGTTTAAAAAACTAAATTCTGGGTTACAAAAAGTTTTTTTTTAGTGATTTGCCCAGGGTCACATATATGGTATGTGTCAGAGGTCAGATGTGTTCCTGACTCCAAGGCCAGCTGTCTATCACTTATGTATTACCGTATTCAAAAGCAGAAATCACAAGGAGAGAATAGCAGTTAAATTGTTGTTGTTTCATTTAAACCATAAACAAATAAACCTTGAAAGCTGTTTCCTCAGTGGGTGATGTACTTATTTTGGATTAGTAACCATCATGAGGCACATGATTCAGTTTTTTTTTCTCCCTCTACCATTTTGTGCTTTTAGCACCTAGAATGACTCACAACAAAGTCATAGCAAGACAGATGTTTCAATTTTCTTTTTTCAGGGAAATGAGATGTTTTTGCATTTGCTACATTGGGACAGCACCTTAGAGTTACATGCTTAAATGATGTAACATTGCCTTATAAAATCACAAGTGCTGCACTTTAACTAACAATAGTTGGAAAGAATTAGCGATTAAATGTTTAAGAGCAATTCACTAGAGAGGGAGCTCAATAGTCAGCTATGCTCCTTAGATGAGGAAGAATGAAAAAGCAACTGTTCCAAAAAGACTTTTTGTGCAAAAATATATTGAATTTGGGCATCTTGAGTACAATCAGAATTAGTTAGATGAACAAGGTTAAGGTTCACAACATGATGCCTTACAAAGAGTTCTATACTTCATTGGCTCTATGATCTCATAGATTTACATTTTACTTCCAAAAATGTGGGTTAAAACTATACCATTGCTCTTCATTCTGTTTCATCCTGTGCAACTCTTCTCCATGCCCTCCTGGAAGTTCTCCTCAGGAGGTCTATGTAATGTGATTGGGATTTTTCGCTAGTTTTCTTGGTGTTACATGTTATAAATAAAGCACATGGGTTGACCACTGACTGTCTTGTGCTTTCACCACATATTGCAAATATCTATTTCAGGAGATTGAATAAAATACATAAACTATGATATAGCTGGAATACTGGTGATTGAACCCAGTTTGACTAGGCAGGTGCTATCAGAAATTATTTCTTAGAATATGCTGCCATGAGAAAATAGTATAACGAGAGAAACATCTCATATGGGTCACAAAGTGTAGTATACTCTTCTGTGGTCAAGAAGTATTTACTGCGGGGCAGCTAGGTGGCACAATGCATAGAGCATTGGCCCTGGAGTCAGGAGGACCTGAGTTCAAATCCAGCCTCAGACACATAACAATCACTAGCTGTTAATCCCAATCGCTTCATATAAAAAAAAGAAAAGAAAAAAAGAAGTATTTACTGGTCTAGAATGTTATATTTTAAAGGAAATAATTATATGCATGTACATATGTATATATACATAAAGAGATGGGGACATATGTGTATATGTGTGTGTATATACACACATATATTGCAATGACCTTGAAGAGAAATAGATTTTAAGGAATAACTAGCTAGAATGATTTTTATAAAGAACAAATCTTTTCAAAATCATCTAATACCCTCCTATGTCAAGGTGACAGTTTTGATTGAAGAGTGAAGACTAGATATATTATAGCTTAAGACATTATTATATCAAGACATTTATTTCAGTCTTGAATAACACACTTGTCAATAAAATGGGAAAATTTACCATATTCAAGTTCATATATAGGTGAAAGGTTATGATAAAAAGTTGCTAGCAATGGTTCAAAATTAACACTAACATATAAAATATGTGCTCACCACATTTTAGGTTAAATAGAAATTTCTGGAGGGATGAAAAAATAGATACAATTATATACAACTTTATGTAGAAACTTTTCTGGAGATTTTAAAGGACATTAAACTATCTATATCTTCAAAGGGCTATTAAAGTATTATCCTAATGAAGGAAAATAATGTATAGTCTATGGGGGTGGGGAACTCTGGATTTGGAGATAGAAGACCCTGGTTAAAATCTCTGTTCTCTCTTACTACTTGTGTGACCTTGGATAAGTCATTTAAATTCTATGAGCATTAGAATCCTTAAAATTAGAGGTTTTAAACAGATGACCTCTGAGGACCTTCTGGCTCTAAATCTAATGATCTTACAATATACTAAAATACCACTTAGGATTATGTTTTGGTCCAAGAGTTTACGATTGTAAATGAGGAAACAACTTTCAAAAACCTGTTATCACTTATGTAGTCGATGTCTGTTGTGAGAGAAGAACAACTAATGAATTAATAAATTATACATGAGTTTTACCTTCTATTTCCAAGGCCAATAGTCTGTTTAACTAATGTCTTTTGACTTGACAGAGCTATTAGAAAAATGAAAATATATTTGCTGAGCTTGCTTCTCTGATATTAGACATAAGGACTGTGAAATTTGAACCTACTTATAAAATGCAAATATATTTTCATTTATGATTTAATTAAATTCAATTGAATTTCACTTCAGTAAAAGAGAACTGGATTTAGACTCAAATGACCAAGATTTAAGTTATAACTTTGCTGCTTACTAGCTAAATGAGCTTGGGTAAGTTACTTACTAAGCCTAAGTTTCTACATCTGAAAAGTGGGGTTAATAATACTTGTATTACCTATCTCATATAGATGAGACTTAAATGAAATGTCTATGAAATTCTGTTATTAAGCATAAAACACTACATAAATATAAACTTTTTTTGTTATTTGTTTGTTTAGTTAAACTTCTAGGACCAGTTCATTGTTTGTATGTAATATTTGTCTAAGAAATATGTCCATCAAGGGATGGAGCAGCTTTATGGTTTACTGATTTTAATGCATATTATGCTGGACAATAAATACTCTTTATCTACTTAGTTTTTGTGTGTATATAACTTTTTTGAGTTGTTATGAGTCTCGTTTAGGAATCTGTGCAATGCTATGGGGTTTGATGCAATTATTATAGTATCAGATAAAAAAAGAACATCTCTGGAGGACTCCACCTTCTATAGGAAATCCTTATTTGATTTGGACTCTATACTGGACAGTCAAGTGTAGACTTTTGGGAAGCACATGCCTCCCTATGTTTCACTTGATGTAATCAGAGGAATGCCAAACAAGACTATCTTTGTTTTTATGTCTTTCAAGGAATCTGATGTGATTTTGACATATTTATGGGAGATTCCTGGTTAGGAATGAATCCTTCAAGGAGCTATTTTGTTCTATCAAATCAAAAGCTTTATTATAGTCAGCATACAATAAATAAAGTGAATACTGTGCAGAAGAGGGAAGGTTGGATTACCTTTAGTGATTTTTCTGATCCTAAGATTCTCCCTTCAACAAAAGCCCATCATTTTTAATATTGATATTTATCTAGTGATACCATATAGTAACAAGTTATGGAATATGACAGTATCTGATGATATAAATTTGCGAATGTCCCACAGATCAATGGAGAGTTAACATGGTGGGCGTGAGAACTCTGTAAGATATCACCAGCAAAGAACTGTGTGAAAGAATTGGCATAAAATATAGACCAAGGAGTTGAATGACTGGAAAATGAGGAAGGTCACTCATGTAGAAAGACTGAAGGATGCCAGAGGGATACCTGTATATTTCAGTGGTATCCGTACAGCATAAATAGATAGAAAGGAAGGTTTGTAATATACTCTGTAGATTTCTTTCCATCCCCAGTGATTTGTTGAAGGCATGTCTGGAGGGATGAGAGGGCATGGATGGGTTACGATTTTCACAATTAGAGGTACTAGCCATAGTAATTATATCACAGACCTACTGGAGTAAATAGAGTCCCTGGGCTTTGAGCTCCAGGTCCTCTGTTTAAAAAAGAGGTTCTGTAATCTCCCCAGTTCACTCCAGATACCCTGCTTTTGAACCATCATGCCTTCTTTCCCCAGGAAACTCATCATTGGGAAATCTACTGCAAGACTGAATATGGCTGGTACTCACATCAGTAGCTTCTATGCCTATAATTATATCCTCTGGCTGGAGGGCAGGGCCATGAGCTCCAGGGCCATTAATTAAGAAAGGGGCTTAGCACAATCTTCTTATAATTTCCTACCAGTTACTCTGCTTTTGGGCTCCTTTAGACTTCTCTAACATGTCCCCACTCACCATGTCCCCACTCACACTGGATATCTCAGTCCCCCCCCTATTTTCAGTTTCCTTTTTTGTGTGGTCTGTCTCCATTAAACTGTAAGCTCCTTGAGACTGGGGCTAATCTTTTTTTTTCCCACTTGTATTTGTATCTGTAGCTCTTAGCACAGTGCTTGGCACAAAGTAGGTGCTTAATAAATGTTTATTGACTGACTAGAAGTAGTGAAGCATATGTAAAGCATTATGGTAGGTGATGACAGAAGATTCAGAAACAATCATACATAGTCCCAAACTATCATAAAAATGCTGATAAGTCAATACTGGTAAATATACTGCTAAAACAATTTAAATAACTATAAAAATGTAGTATTTAACCCTAGGTAGAGTGCTACAGAGACCAGGATACAGTCATATCTATTTGAAAGTGTAGGACATCAGCATCCACTCAATTCTTGCACACTGTTATTTCTGTGTATTGCCTTTAGACTATTGATAATCATTTCTGGCAGTCCACCTTATTTACCCTGCCCCCACCTCTCCACATTACATGGAACGTGGATGGTTTTTGGCAGGACTACTTAGACGGGGGCTGATTTTTGTTTATAAGTAGTGTAGTTAGTAGGGGGTTTTCTATTGTCAAAGATGTTATTGCTGTTAATGACTTGACAGGTTCTTTTAACTTTCACCTCCAATTAAAGGTACATTTCTATTTTTCATCTCTATATTTGTGTCCACACAATTATAGAGTGACCAAAATCTTTCTCCATAGTTTGCTCAATTTGTCTATCTCTATCTCTCCAGACACTTCCTTTTATAGCACAATAACTGTTTATCCTACAAGAGAAGTTGAAATGGAGTCTCCCATTTCAATTTGATTAAATGGGGACTGTTCTGGCCAACATTTTGATTCTTGGTAGGTAACAATTTACCTGACAGAATTAGGACCAAGTGAAAGAAATAAAAATCAAGCAGTGAAATAGTAGATCCAACAGAAAGGAAAAAGGGAGGATGAAGCAGGAAAAGAAATAATTGCAGTACATTTTATTAAGGCATAAAAATAAAGTGAACAAATTGTTTCACAGATAGTGTTAGGCTTATTGCTAGACTGGCAAAGGAAGTGGAGGAAAACACACTGAAAATATTATTTTTATTATTTTAATAATTTATGTAGGAATCACAGTAGCAGGAGCTGCAATCTGTTAGCCAGAAGCATTTGCCAGCTGGTGTCATCGTGGAGCAACCATCATAGGATACAGGCACACATTCTTTTCCTTTCTACCTGGACAAGATTCAATTTTAGAAGGTTTATATTGCTTTTACCTGAACTTGGAATTTGGTCCTGCAAGGGAGGGAGTCTGTTTATTACAATGATATTAGAACTCTGATCAGAGTTCAGAGGCCATTCCACAGCTATGAGAGAAAGACCACAACTGTGAATGATTGTCTTAGCAATTTAAGTAAAGGGAAAAAAAATAACTAATCACTTGGGTAATTACCTAAATTAAGCCTGTAATTTCTTTAATTTTATGCTTTCTTTTGATTGTCCAGACCTGCCCTAGTCCAGTATAATTCCACTGAATTGTCATACTGATGAAAGCAAGGTCAAATGCAGACAAAGCATCATTTTAATTTGCCAATGCCGTAACATTTTGGGAGGCATTTATTGTTATATTTATTATATTGTTGTTAAATTTGGCCTAGTCAAGTTTTTTTCTACCCGCCTATCCCCCAAATCTCATATCTTAACTAATATTGCATTTGCCTTTTGAAAATGAATTAATGTTAGTTAGCTAGTATTATTATTAGTTAATAGTAGTATTGTTATTATAACATTAACAATAATATTATTAGCAACTGTATTGTAGTATTATTAGTGCTAATTTTAGTAGTGGTGATAGTATCATTATAGTATTATTAAATATTATTATTAGTGTTAATATTATTATTAACTATTATAAATTCCAAGGGATTTACCCCTTAGGATTAATACTACTAATTAATATTAGCTTTTCTTTATTTGCAGGGATAATCAACAACAATAAATACATTAGAACCTGATTGCCTCCTTATCTTTGTCAGTCCATTGGCTGAACCACCAAGGCAAAAAGGGGCTATTTTAAAGTTGTACTGCTTCTTTGTCTCTTTATGTCTTTTGACTCAAATGGCTACAGTTGAGAGGTCAGGAGGTAAGGAGTTCTGTTGCTCCTTGCTAAGTGAATACTGAATTTTTTAGAAGAAGGGGTCAAATTTGTTTTAAGGTATTAACATAGAGCAGTATATTGGTGTGGCTTCCAGGCTTGGATCTACACCTACCTCAATATATGATCCCATGCAAACCATCAAATTTCATTGTATTTGATTCCTTAACTCTACAATGTGACCCTTAAGGGGTGAGCTAGTGTGATGTAGTGGGAAGAACACCAGTTTAGGAATCAGGCAGCCTGATTTAGATATGCTAGTAATTCCCTTATGAACTAGGGAAGTCTTTGGGCCCCATTTTCTTCTGTTAAATAAAGAGGACCCTTTGGACTCTAAAGTTTTATGATTCCTTCAATACTTGCCATTTCTATGTCCCAAGTTAATTGTGAGAAGATAATCCAAAGATTTGGAAAAGTTTTGTGCTCTCTATATTATTACTAAAACCAAAGACAACATTAAAAACACAATTTCTCCATTCTGAATTTTGCATTTTTATATGCTAAATGGGTTTCTATGGTCTTAATTATCTTTTTTTTTTACCGACTGTGGTATAAAATGATACAATTTTTCAATCAAGTCACATAGAAGTTTGCTATATTTTTATCTGACTGAAGCAAAGACACGGTCAACAATATTTACTTAGGAAATGCTATTGTGTTCCACTGAGTTTTTGTTATGTGAGTTTCTTGCTTTGGCGAATACTAGGATTAATAGGATTTTATAGATAAATGAGAAAAAAATTTGGAAGTAAACAAGTTATTAGGAGTTAATTCATTTTACCAAACACCTTTGCTGCTAATATTGGTTCAGAATCTTGGGCAGTTTTATCAGTGTCCATATAGTTGAAGATACAGGAGGGAAAATAGAGCAACAGAACTTTTATGTGACAGATCACACACAACTAGGAAAATGAATAAACTTAATTTCAATGAAAGCTTAATTTATGCATACCCTGAAACAGTTCTACTCCTGCCACAGGACTAAAAGACACATATTATTAAATAATTATGAAAGACGCATTAATATGAAAAAATAAAGGCATGGAGATAAATACAGCAATCCAGGGATATGTGAGGATTATAAAGGCAGCTTGTGCTGTGGCATCTCCTGGATCTTAAAAAAATGTCAGGCTAACTTCTTATGATGGTGTGAGGTTGCATGTGGATGCTAGGCTGGCTGAATGGGAGTACATGAAAAAGGAGACTCCTCTCATTCCTCGGGACATTAAAAACCATGCTCTATTTAGACTTCAAAGTCAGAATAAGGAGTGTGAATGCAGAGGATTAGGGACTCCAGTTCAATGATAGTATATTTTGTCCAATTTTGGTGATGTGTGACATAGTAAATGTTTAACTACATAAGCATTCATTAATTGTGTGCTTTGTACAATAAATCCCTTGTGCTAGACTCAGGAGAGATAAAGATTCATAAGACAGGGCCCCTGGTCTGGAACATGAGTGATAAGATACATACTATTGTACAAATTAGGATATAACCAATTTGTAAGAAAACTTAGATGGTACCTCCTGAAATCACATCATTCCTCAGATGAGTAAACTATGAACTAGGTTAATTAACTGACTTGCCCAAAATGACAGAGCCTAGTAAGTGGTAGAGCTTAGAGTGGAACCCAGGTCCACAGACTCTAAATGCAGTACTCTTTCCATTGCACCTGGTTTCTTGGAATACAAAGACTTGATAAAAAAAAAAAAAAAAGAATGAATGAAGTCAGAGCTTAAGTGAAAATAAAAGTTAAATATTTATCCTTAACTGTTTTCTAAGATTTTTTAAAAAAATAGAACTTCAACAACATGTTAGTACTAACAGAATTTTAATGCTAAAATAAATTTGAAACTAGAATGTAAGTTCCTTGAAGACAAGAATGTGTCTTGTATAGTATTTATCCCTTACAACTCATAGCACAGTACCTCTGCATATAGTACATACTGAGGAAAAATGTTTTTAATTGAATAAATGATATCCTTTCCAGTCCCAAGGCTTCTAAGATACTATCGGACTGTAAGTGCTGGATATACCAAAGTGTAAAAGACAGGTTGTAGTTTGTGGAAAACAGATTAAAATTTTAACATCAAAGTCAGATTTTCTTTATGGGCAGGTAGCCAAACTCTAGAGATGAAAAGAAAAAAAATAGTCTCTGGTAAGTTTCCATTGCGGAGAAGAGGCCAGCCAACACCTGGACTGATAGTGCAGGGTCTCCTCCACTGGGAGTCTACTGCAAACAATTCATGCTGGTGGATGCTTAGGTGTCCTATTCTAATAAAACTAGTCAGTTTTGTGTCTGTGCTCACAGCAGTAAGAAGCTACGTATTTAAGACGTCTCAAATTAATGTTCGTAATACTTGCGCAAGATTCCACGCCAGTTTACCTCCTTAATCTTCACACCCGTTTTCAGTGTCCAGGTGACAGAATTCTCATCTCCCCTTATACCCTACACTCCAGGAGCGGCTAAAAACCAACAGAGACTTGGACTCCTCCCCTGGAAACTCCTCCAGGGCCAGGCAATGGTTTGGCGCATGCTCCGTACCTTGGGCAGGTTTTTGCTGCGGGTAGGAGGACTCCTTGTCACACCGGCTGGTGGGTAGCGGTGGTGCCAGTCTTTCGCGAGCGCGCGCGCGCTCGCGCCTGTGTGTCTAGCTGACAGACCTGAAGCAGCAGTGGGACTTCTCCGAAGAGGCGGTGCGCTGACTCGCCTGAGGCTCCTTTCTCTCTCTCCTCCCCCTGCAAGGGCTCATCTGCAAACTTGCAGCGGGGGCTGGCGGCTGAAAGCCAGCCAGCACGCAGCTCGGGGCTCTCCTTGCCCCAAGGCTCCCAGAGAGGAAGGGTGCCTGGGTGGTGGTGGTGGGTACATCAGAGGCTAGGGCGGGCTGGGCGGTGTGAGGGGCCAGGGGCCGAAGCTCCTCCTCCTGTTTCCTGGTATCCAGGCTCGCTCCTGAAGAAGATGAAGCTTCTGGGTGTGGGTCCAAGCACTGGTTTTCAGCTACCAGAGGGGCAGGTTCAGGACCCAAGATCAGCTAGTAAGTGCTTAAGAGCCCGCGGCAGGCTGGCTCCCTGAGGCGCATTTCTGGTCTGAGAGACACTTGATAGCTCTCTCCCTCTCTGGCTAGGAGCAGGACTAACGGCCCTGGGGGTCCAGGCGGAGAGTAGAGGGAGAGTCCCTTTTGAGCTCTGAAACAATCTTCGCGCAGCCGCCGCCCCTTAGTGCCAGGAACTGGCACCTCACCGTCGCCCTCCTCCTCCTTTTTCTTCTCCGCAGCAGCGGTGGGCTAGGGGACCCAGGTTCGCTTCTCCACCTCCCCTTAACCCCTCGGGAGCCAACAGCAGCGAGCCACCGGAGCACCAAAGTGCAGCCAGCCAGCCAGACGCCTTTGCGGGGGGGGGTCCCGCCTGCCTGGCCACAGGGGGATGGAGGTGCGGCGGGCTCCGAGCCGCAGCCCGGAGTCCAAACTTCAGCGCGGGCTTTCAGTGGAGCAGCTGCCGCCGCCCCCCCCACCGCCGCCACTTCGCCTTCTGGCCTGAGAGCAGGACCATGGATGAGAGGTTCAACAAGTGGCTGCTCACGCCGGTGCTCACGCTCCTGTTCTTGATCATCATGTACCAGTACGTGTCCCCCACCTGCACCAGTTCCTGTACCAACTTTGGGGACAAGTTCCACGCTGGGGAGTCGGGTCAGGTTGCAGCCGCCCCAGCGGGTCCCCGAGAGGACCAGCAGCAACCACCGCTCCGGGACCAGGGAGCCGAGATTCCGGGGGCACCGGCGGCACAGCTGGCCGGGCCAGCGCAGGAGACAGAGGAAGAATTCGAGGAGTTGGAAGAGGAGGAGGAAGAGCAGGACAGAGAATCCCCGGACAATGGCTCTTTGCCCAAATTTGTGCCTCGCTTCAACTTCTCGGTTAAGGACCTGACTCGTTTCGTGGATTTCAACATCAAAGGACGGGACGTGATCGTCTTCTTGCACATCCAGAAGACTGGGGGCACTACCTTCGGGCGGCACCTAGTGAAGAATATCCGGCTGGAACAGCCCTGCAGCTGCAAGCCTGGCCAGAAAAAATGCACCTGCCACAGACCGGGCAAAAAGGAGACGTGGCTCTTCTCGCGCTTCTCCACGGGCTGGAGCTGTGGGCTGCACGCCGACTGGACAGAGCTCACCAACTGTGTGCCGGCCATCATGGAGAAGAAGGACTGTCCTCGAAACCACAGCCGCACCAGGTACGGTCACTCTCTTTCGGACCCTTTTTTCTTCCCCATACCATGATTTTCCTTCCCTTGCCTCTGATTTCTCGGACACAGGGCAGTTCCTCTCCAGCGCGTGTGGTGGAACAAAGCATTTCCTTACCCTTGGGGTTAGAATAGTGGAAAGAGGTTAAAAGGAACCTTCGTCTGATCCTTTGGTTTTGAACTCACTCCTCACCCCATCCTCTCCCTCCCCCACACTCAAAGAAATTTAGAAAGACTGGGTACATAGGTATTGCTTGTGGGTCTCTTGGTTCAAAGGTGAAGGGTTAGATCCAGGGGACAGTCATATCTTATGCATAATCTTCCAAGTCAGTCAAGAAAACAAATAAATGGGCAGCGGTGGAAGGTGAGCTGATTGTGTGTGTGGGGGGGAAATATGGAGTGGGCAAACTGCTCCTCAGATAATCTAATAGCCTGAGTGCTGGATGTCTCGGGTGAAAAAAAAAGAAAGAAAGAAAATACTTCTATAAGTAGCGCTCAGCCATTGTGGTACAAGAGTCGCTTGATGTTCTTGCTCTTCCTTGACAGACTCTGAGGGTTGATCTATTCCAAGTTATTCAGCATCTAGTGTTTTGGGCTCAAGATGCTGCCTCTTAGCAAGAATCTTTGCATTTGTTGATGCTTATCTTGAACAAATATTTATTGAGCTCTGTACCTGACGCTGTGCTAGGTGGCTACTGGGACATGGATGAGTAACACTTCTTTTCTTCCAGTGTAGAAGTGATTAATGTTTTGTTTTTTTTTTTTAAAGCATACTTTTGGGAATTAGGAAACTTTTACATTTGAATAGTCAATGAAAATGCTTTCTCTGTTGACATTCTATGAGAAGGGCATGGGCAAAGATTTTGGGTGGATACTTTTCCTGCCTACTACAATTTTAATACTATTCTCAACCCTATTCCTTATCTTAAAAATGAAGTATTATTTAAATAGTGTTTAACATCAATGTTTCTAGAAATTTTGTGGTCAAGAACTATGAATTAAAAAGCTCATTCTTAATTTGTTTATAGCAGATGGTTCGCCCCCAACCCCATTTGACACAGGAAACCTTCAGTAGCTAGCTGGAAGCTACCCAGATTTAGGAATTCAGCACGCTGGAGCATCTAATTCCACCTCATTCCTCTGAGAATGAACATAATTTCATTATGGGAATTTTACCGTGGCAGTTTTTCAAGGACCTTTGTTTCTCCCATTTAAAAATAGGCCTTTGTCAGCGTAAGAAATGGCTTGAAATTTGAAATGAAGGTCATAGGATAACGACTACCTCTTGCTTAGTGCATTTATTAAATGTTTTTACAAAGATTTGTGGTTGTATACAGCGTTAGGCTGTCACATTCATACTTTCAAACTTTGCTTCTTAAGAAATGACTACTTCAAAACATAATATATTTATACTTTGTTTTTCAAGTAAGTAGTACAATTTTTTTTGGAGAGTTCTTTGCCACTCATCTTGCTTTGACCTTTGCCCTCTTAATATAGTCCTCTTTAACCTTTTCAGAGTCAATCTTGTGTTCAACCAAAAATTTTGCTTGTCTCTCTCTTTTCAACATTGCATTATAGTATAGTAGTCAAATGTCTTCATAGGCTGGAGCTGTAAGGGGCCTTTGACATTATCAATTTTAACTGCCTCATTGTAGAGATCAAAAAACTCCACTGAGTTTAAGTTAAGTGACATATCTAAGGTCACATGGGTAGTAAGTAGTATAGCAGGCATTCAAATCCAGGCCCACTTTTCCTTCCACTGTACAATGCTAGCACAAGAAAACATTTCCAATAGACATGGGAATTTTGACTTAACTGTGAAATGGTGCTGAGTGCTAGAAGTAGTAAATGCCACATAGCTAACTGAGCTAATTGCACCCATTACAAATAGCATAGTCTTCTTTCTGCACAAACCCTCCATTTCTCTGTATCTTGGCTGAGATTTTCACATATGTAACAAAAATTTCCCAACACGTGCTTTCTATTGAGCATTCAAATTATTTTTTTTTGTGCCAGCTATTCACAATGGACATATATTCTACCTTGAATCACAGGTTACTGGGCATTGATCACCCTGTTGTAGATTTCCCTTTGTTTTCTGATCTTTATAGTGTTATTTTCTATCCCACTTTTTATGGTATCCTGGGGTATTCCCATTTCTTTCTTATTTAGGTACTATGGGAAAGAATTGTTTTGTTTTATTTGAGAAGCACTGTATTAAGGGACTAGGGGAGAGTAGGTGATGAAGTGATAGAAGGAGCTGAAAATTGTGACTGTTCAGGGTAGTATAGATATAATTATTTACCAGCCCTTGCTGGTACATGGTTTTCTATACATAGTTTTCTACGATCTACTGGATTACTCTCAATAATGGAGGATGCACAATCATCTACAATAAAAAATGGCGTAGTCTATTTCTATATGGGAAGCAAGATAATTGTTTCTACTTGAGGAACTGGGCTGGCTGGAGGCAAAATTTTAAATTAGAAGAAGTACCCCCTTCTGTGTTCCTTTCTTCTCCCCATCTAAGAGGACTCCATCTTTTTCTGACTATTCCCCCATTTAGCCTCCTTATAGGAAAGGATCTGATGAAGTCATTCACACTAAGCTTTAAGTGACTGTGGTTCCCTATCACTCCTCCCATGTATACATGGCCTTTTAGCAGTCTTTAAAATGTTAAATGTGGAATTTGAGATATCATTTAGGGGATTAGGGAGTTATGTTAAGGAGGGAGAGGGCAAGAATGCTTTCCCAGTCACCCTAGAAGCGTACTATATGGGAGATTGCCTATTGTGGTAAGGCCAGCCTTAATGAACAGTCAGGATAGTAGTAAGAATAGCTGAGAAGAATAGTAATAACCTTTTTAAAATGAAGATACTATTTGCCCTTACTTTGAGATCAGGAAAGCCTGTTGTATACTTTAAACCCCATATATATATGAGCTAAAGAGACCTGGAGTGGGAGGGCAATAGGGAATATAATTGGGATGAGGAAAGCTAATCCTGCAGGGTATCCTGGGGAATTTTGTGTTAGTGGGATCTAGAAATAGCTATTGATCATATTAAACATCAATACCTGGAGTGTATAAGAAATATCATCTTGGTGTTTGCTTTTGCAAATGAGACAAATGTTACAGTTTTGTTCCTGATCTACTGTGCTGGGAATCAACTGTACAGAAGTGGTGGAGAAATCAGCCTGTGAATATGGTAGAAAAGAGGAATGAAGCTCAAGTACTGACTGGCTTCAGCTATATATGGACCTTAATTATCTAGACTCATTAGTATGGAGTTGGCTAGAATTTGACTATTCTATACTTTCTTCTTGATCACATTACTCTTGTTTCCCCGTTTACAACATTTTTAGTCTTTCATGCCACTCCTGTTGATTTCTGCCCATCATCTTTTTTTTGGGAGTATCCTTCTTTAAATCCTTGAGGTTAGGGATTGTTTCTGCCTTTCTTCATGTCCCCATTGCTTTATATATTGCTTGGCACATAGTAGGTGCTTAATACATGCTTGCTGACTTGATTTGGTTGGAGTATCTCTCACTTTGAATATTTTCATATTATATTTTTGATCTCCTTTATCTGGACAAGGGTATTTTAGTCAGTTCTTTTCTTTGGTTGTATGTCCCACATTTGGCATTTTGGGGACTTGCTTACTTTGATTTATGTGTGAAGCCATTTATATTATGCTGCCCTTTCTCTTTTCATTTTTGGTTTCTTTTCTAAATACCCAGGTTTTCAATTCCTTTTTTCTCTTTTTTAAGTTGTATGTTTGTGTTAATTTGTTAATAATGCTACAAAGGTAGTCTTTCTGTTTCTCCCCTTCCTTTTATTTTTGTAATTATTTCTTGCTATTCCTCCACTTCTATTTTTACTTTTGCTTTAACTTGAGTTTTTGACCCATGATGTTTAATTAAATTTTACAGCACAATTTTGCTTTTTAGATAGGGCCTAATCTCCTTTGTCACTTAAATTAGGGAAGGGGAAGTTATAGTTTGGCCCTTGGGCTATTGCTCCACACAGTCTGTCACAGGGTTAACCTTTTATTTTGAAAGTATGCATGGGTATCTCTTTTGCAGAACACAGATGATAATCAACTGAAATAGATTTCTTTGTTTTGAAAATATCAAGCAATTTACTTGTTATAAAATCTTATTTTAATTCCCTTCTTTTATTTTGTTTTGTTTCGATGATTATAGAATTTTCAACTGAAACAGACCTTATAGATCATGTAATCCAACCTGCTCCTTTTACAGATGAAGAAACTGAGGGTCAAGGAGGTTAAAATACAGCTAGTAAATAGCAGAGTTGGGCTTTTTAATAATAACAGATACTTACAAAATATTTTAAAGTTTGTAAAGCATCTTACATATATCATCTCATTCTAACCATTTAGCAACTTATTGAGGCAGGTATTATCAGTAATTTTATATATATATATACATATGCAGATATTAATAGTAATATATAATGATATATGATATATAATGCATACTGATACTAATACTTGTCCCTATATATATTTATCTATCTGTATATCAGTGTATAATAATACTGATACCGTCCTCAGTGGTTGTTACATAGTTCAAATGAGATTTTTCATATATCTATATCTATATCTATATCTATATCTATACATGTTTGTGTGTATGTTCGTGTGCTTTATAAAACTTAAAGCACTCTGTGTCATTCATAGAGAGCTGAACTTGCAATCATTTAAACCAAATAGCAACTCACCGAGGTAGGTTTTGTTATATACTAATCTCTCTCTCCTTCTGTATATATACACACATATACATACATACATACACATACGTGTATATGTGTGTGTGTATATCTCTATATCAGTCTATCTAACTTTGTCTCAGTGAGTTGTTTTGTGGTTCAAATGATTCCAAGTTCAGCTCTCTATCTGCTATACCGTCCTGCCTCATGGAATCTTTTGACCCTAAATCAAGGGGCTCATTTCTTTATTCTTTGCAGTACTTCATATTTTGGTTGTAATTTCTTTTCCCTACTGTGGAAAATGTGGTAGATAAATGGAAGAACCATTCAGGTTTGCCAAGGCATGAAGTTGTTAGGTCATTTTGACTCTAAAGGCAGAATCAATAGAAGAAAAATTAAGTCATGATTTCATAGGATCAGGATTCTGTCAAAGTTACTATGAATTTTGCATATGAGGTACTTAATAAATGTTTGTTGAATTGAATAACTTCAATTCAATTACAGCCTCGAGAACTAATTAGTTCCTGGAGAGTACCAGTCAATCAATATATTTCTCATAAACAGTATTTTCCAAAGTGTTCTGTGGGTTCCTTCTGTGTGAATAGGGATTCTCTGTCCAGATTTCAGTATTAGCAGTATTTCTTGAGTGTGGGCTAGAAAAGAGGTAGAAAAAGCATGGTAGATATTTCATTGAGTCTCAGGGATGATGTTGTAGGGAAGGTAGCATCCTTACTCTATGGCAAATGTTTCCTATTGCTGACCCTTGCATTATCTCACTTCATGGTATCATTTGATAGTCTTACAAAAATCTTGTGAGGTAGGCAGGGCTGTTATAATCATCTTATAGTTAAGGAAAATGAGGCTCCAAGAGGTTAAATGACTTCTCTAAGGGTGCACAGCCAATAAATGACTCTGCCATATTTTCTGATTTCTTTGCCAGGGTTCTATCTATTGTAGTCCCCTGACCATTTGTGATGTCAAACATAGGATCATGGAAATGATAGGCTTGAAAAAGTCTTCAGAATTTCCATTATCCCTCTGCCTCTAGGTCTACCTACCCTGTTCTAGACAGATGAGTATCTTTTCCCATTTTGAAAATACCATAAGAATGAAATAATCTATGTGTTTGCCTTTCAATGGCAGGGATAATGCTCTCTGTTGTGATCTATTGGTACAGTTTTAGGGGCTTTTGTGGTTATAAGGTAAATATTAATGAATGAATAAACCTTCTTCTCAAAGATAATTTTTTACTTTGAGGAGTTCTGACTTAGAAAATTATTTTTGCAAAGCACAATTACAGATCAAATTCTAACTGGTCCTTAGGGTAGAGGCTCTGTTAGCTCTGGGTCAGCTCCTTAGTAAAGGTAGCCTTCCAGAGTATCCTTGGGTAAAGAAGAATTCTGGTTACTATTGCCCTGAAAGACTTCTTTCCCTTTGTTAAAGAGATTGCTTTTCTACAGAAGGAAACAGTTTTCAAGCTGTTAGTACATTCTTATCTAAGCTTCTGGGTTTCATAAATCTTTGAATTTAGGAACAAGAGGCTACTAAGAACAAATCACGCCAGACTAACCTCCTTTCCTTGTCTGGTTTGACAGGCTGATAGATCAGGCTATATTGTCATGTATTCTAATTGCTATGCCTCCTAGATGCAGATTTGGTAAGCATGCATTCAATTTTTATCCAAGTCATTCATAAAATCAACACTGTTATGGAATTGTTGTTTAGCTCTAGATTTGTCTAGCTTGTACTATCATCCAGCAGAATATTTTGTAAAGTCTTCCAGGAAATCTTTATAGACAAGATGAAGATATATAACCTGGGTGATGGTACATTTAGGTGAAGTTATGCTTTCTTAAACAATAGTTTTGGACAAATGTTGGTTAGTAGTTTGAAATCAACATAAAGGAATGTCTATAGTAATATGATAAGGGGCTTTTTTCTTATTATTGATTTTATCAATGACTTGGGTGAAAACATTCATTCATTCCACAAGTCTTTTTTCAAGATCTTTATTCATGCCAAGAACTGTGCTAGGTTCCAGGAATACAAATACAAAATGAAGTCTTCAAGTTACTTACATTCTACTGGGGAGGGGAGGGGAGGGGAGAAAGAAATATATATGTAAAGATTAGATATAAAATAAAAACAGAATAGAAAACCTACAAGGAAGCAAAGAAAAGCTGGGTAGGTTTGAAAACAATATGTGATATTTATGATACAGGTTTTCTTGAAATGGAAGTTTATTGTTTTATATCGAATCCTCCCTTTATGTTCTGCTGTGTATATGACAATGTTCTTTGTTTTTCTTTTCTTGTTTTGTATTTAAGTTTAAAATGAATAAAAAATTATAAAAAAATCCCCAAATAGGTACAAAGTATTTGGGTTGGGGAGAGGATACCAGCAATTATCACAGTCAGTATAGGCTTCCCATAGAAGGTATTTTGAAGGAATCTAGGGATTCTACAAAATTGTGCTTCAATCTTCATCGAACTCCACCAGTTCTTTCTCTGGAGGTGGATATCATTTTTCATCACAAGTCCTTTGGAATTGTCTTGGATCATTGTATTGCTGAAAATAGCTAACTCATTCATAGTTGATCAGCATACAATATTACTGTTAGTGTGTATAATGTTCTCCTGGTTCTGCCCAATTCATTTTGCATCAGTTCATATAACCCTTTTAAGTTTTTCTGAAATCATATTACTCATCATTTCTTGTAGCGCAATAGTATTCCATTAAAATCTTATGTTAGGAGAGAGTACATCCTAAATATCAAGGACAACCTGTGCAGAAAGACAAGGAGGTAGGAGATCCAATATTGTGTAGGGGAACAATAAACAGACCAGACTAGAAGGGAGAGTTCATGAAAGAGACAAATGTGTATTAAGCCTTCAAAAGGAAGTCTTGACAAGATCTTTAAAAGTCAAATAGAAAAGTTTATATTTTTCCTAGAGGCAAGAGGGAGGTACTGGACCTTCTTGAGCAGGGGAGTGACAGAAGTCATACTTATCAAATCTATTTGCAAAAGAGAGAAGGCTAATAATAGCTTTGATGACATTAATAGCTAAACATTTATGCTTGCTTTAACATTTAGAAATTAGTTTCTGTTATCTGATCATTGTAACACCCTGTGAGTTGGGTGCTATTATTATCCCCATTTTACAGATGAGTCAACTGAGGTTTGAAGAGATTCAATGACTTGTCAGGGTCACATTGCTACTGAATGGCTGAGGCAGAATTCAGACTCAGGTTTTCCTGATGGCTAAGTCCAGTATTCCATCTACTATTCTAACTAGATGACTCCTGTGATTTCATTAGTATATATAGGGAACTACTGGGTTAGGAAATGCCATATATGCAAGTTGTACTTTCTCTGCAATTAGTGACTAGATCACTGACAGGTAAGTGTCTTTCCTAGGATCTCACAGTAGAGCTAATATAAAAATGACAAACCAAGATTCAAAATTCTAGAGCAAAACCAATAAAATAAAATTTAACAAGGATAAATATAAAACTTTATATTTATGTTCAAAAATAAATTATACAAAAAAGATGGTGAGATAACAGTTCATATGAAAAAAATCTCAGAGGTTATAATTGACTGCAAAATCATTGGTCAGCAGTGCAGTGTATCTGCCTCAAAAAGCCATTACAATCATAGGCTACATTAGTAAAATTACATTATCTAACCCAAGGGATGTAGATCTATGTCCTTCAGACCACATATTCAGTATTTTAAGTTCCGATCACCCCATTTTCATAGTGACAATGATAATGTACACCTTGTCCAAAAGAAGGAAACAATGATGGTGATATAGAGAGGACAGTTGAAGGCAGTGAAGATTTTTATCTTGAAGATGACTATAAATTATGAAGTACCTTAATTAAGATCCATATATTATTTTTGAAGCCATCATTAGTTTTTGAAACAAGGCAAGCCTCCTGAGGCTCTTTATTTGATTTGATTATCTTTTTAAAATTTATTATTTATTTTTAATATCATTTAAAAATATTGAGTTCTAAATTCTTTCTCACCCTCCTCCACCCATTGAGAAAGTAAGAAATGTGGTATCATTTATACATGTGAAATGCAAAAGATATTTCCCTATTGGCAATGTTGCAAAACAAGCAAGAAAAATAAAGTGAAAATTATGCTTCAATCTTCATCGAACTCCATCAGTTCTTTCTCTGGAGGTGGATATCATTTTTCATCATAAGTCCTTCAGAATTGTCTTGGATCATTGTATTGCTGAAAATAGCTCAGTCATTCACAGATGATCAGCATACAATATTACTGTTAGTGTGTATAATGTTCTCTTGGTTCTGCCCAATTCATTTTGCATCAGTTCATATAATACTTTTCAGGTTTTTCTGAAACCATACTACTCATCATTTCTTGTAGCACAATAGTATTCCATTAAAATCTTATGTTATAGCTTGTTCAGCCATTCCCCAATTGATGGGCATCTTCTCAATTTTCAATTCTTTGAAACCACAAAAAGATCCACTGTAGATATTTTTGTATATATATAGGTCCTTTTTCTTTTTCTTTGATCTGTTTGAGATACAGATCTAGTAGTCCTATTGCTGAGTTAAGTGTATGCACAGTTTTATAGCCTTTTGAACATAGTTCCAAATTGCTTTCCAGAATGGTTGAATCAGTTTACATCTCCAGCAACACTACAGTAATGTCCTTTTTTCCACATCCACACCAGCATTTGTCATTTTCCTTTTCTCTCATAATAGCTAATCAGATAGGTGTGAGGTGGTATCTCAGAGTTGTTTTAATTTACATTTATCTAATCAATAGTGATTTAGAGCATTTTTATATAACTATAGAAAGCTTTGTCTTCTGAAAACTGCCTGGTCATATTCTTAGACCATTCATCAAATACAGAATGAATCATGTTCTAAAAAAATTGACTGGGTTCTCTCTCTATATAAGAAATGAGCACTTTGTCAGAGAAACAGGATGTAAAAATTTTCTCTACAATTTCCTGCTTTCCTAATCTTGGCTGCACTGATTTTGTTTGTGCAAAACCTTTCTAATTTGATATAATCAAAATTATCCATTTTACTTCCTGTCATTTTCTCTATCTCTTGTTTGGCCATAAATTCTTGTCTTATCCATAGATCTGACAGATAAACTATTCCATGCTCCCTCAATTTGCTTATGATATCACCCTTTATGTCTAAATAACGTACTCATCTTGACCTTGTTTTGATATATGATGTGAGATGTTGGCCTATACTTAGTTTTTGCCAAACTGCTTTTCAGTTTTCCCATCAATTTTTGTCAAAACTATAATAATTTTCTACTGTGTATTGAGTACCTATTCTATTTCAGTGATCCACCACTCTATTTCTTATCCAGTACCAGATTATTTTGATGATTACTGTTTTGTAATATAGTTTGAGATCTGGTACTGCTAGACTATCTTCCTCCACATTTTTTTTCATTGTTTCCCTTAATATCCTTGATATTTTGTTCTTCCAGATGAAGTGTGTTATTATTTTTTTCTAGCCCTATAAAATAACTTTTTGGTAATTTGATTGATATGGCACTAAATAAGTAAATTAATTTAGGAATAATTTCCATTTTTATTATATTAGCTTGGCCTACCAATGAGCAATTAGTGTATCTCCATTTGTTTAGATGTCTTTATTTGTGTGAAAAATGTTTTGTAATTATGTCTATTTACTTCCCATGTTTGTCTTATCAGGTAGACTCCCAAGTATTTTGTATTTTCTGGAGTTATTTTAAATGGAATTTCTCTATCTCTTCCTGCTTGAGCTTTGTTGTAATCTATAGAAATGCTGATGTTTTATGTTTATTTATATCCTACAACTTGCTAAAGTTTTTAATTATTTTAAGAAGATTTTTAGTTGATTCTCTAGAATTCTCTAAGTATACTATGATGTCATCTGCAAAGAATGATAACTTTGTTTTCTCATTCTCTATTTTAATTCCTTTAATTCCTTTTTCTTGTCTTATTGTTGTATCTAGTATTTCTAGTACAATTTTGAATAATAGTGGGGATAATGGGTGTCCTTGCTTCCATGATCTTATTGAGAAGGCTTGTAGCTTATCCCCATTACAGATAATGCTTGCTGATGGTTTTTGATACATGACACTTATAATTTTAAGGAAAGCTCCATTAATTTCTCTACTTTCTAGTCTTTTTTAATAGGAGTGGGTGTTGTATTTTGTCAAAACCTTTTTCTGCTTCTATTGAGATAATCATATGATTTTTGTTCTTTTTGTTAGCAATACAGTAATTATGCTGATAGTTTTCCTAATATTGAACCAATCTTGTTTTCCTGGTATAAATCCCACTGGCCATAGTGTATGATCTGTGTATGTTAATGTAATCTTCTTGCCAGCATTTTATTTAAACTTTTTGCCTCAATATTCATTAAGGAAATTGGTCTACAGCTTTCTTTCTCTGTGTTTGCTCTTTCTGGTTTAGGTATCACCACCATATTTGTGTCCTAAAAGGAATTTAGTAGGACTCCCTCTTTGCCTATTTTCCTGAATAGTTTATATATAGAATTGCAATTAATTGTTCTTTAAATATTTGGTAGAATTCATTTGTAAATCTACTTGGTCCTGAGGATTTTTTCTTGGGAGCTCATTGATGGCTTGTTTTCATCCTTCCTTCCTTCCTTCTTTTCTTTTTCTTTCTTTTTAATTTTATCTTATTTTGAACTTAAGAAATAAAGCATTTCCACAACATAGTAGAATAAAAAAAAGATGATTGTACATGAAATTGCAAATCTGTTGTGTATGACTTTTAAATATATAATAAAGTTATCATGTAACTTTCTTTTTTTCTAAGGTAGGATTATTTATGTATTCTATTTCCTCTTCTGTTAATCTGGGCAATTCATATTTTTGTAGATATTCATCTATTTCACTTAGATTGTTAGATTTATTTAATTGAGCAGAATAGTTACTAATAATTGATTTAACTTCCTCTACCTTAGTGGTGAATTCATCTTTTTCATTTTTGATAGTGGTAATTTGATTTTCTTCTTTCTTTTTTTGAATCAAATTTTATAATCAAGTGATTTATCTATTTTATTGTTTTTTTCTCATAAACTAGATCCTAGTTATATTTATCACTTTATTAGTTCACACTTTAAATTTTATTAATCTGTCTTTTTATTTTCAGGATTTCCAATTTGGTGTTTAATTGAGGATTCAAAATTTGTACTTTTTATAGTTTTTAAAAATTGCATAACCAATTTGTTGATCTCCTCTTTCTCTATTTTATTGATATAAGTATTTAGAGACATAAAATTTCCCTTAAGTACTGCTTTGGCTGTGTTCCACACATTTTTGTGAGTTGTCTCATTTTTGTCATTCTCTTTAATTCAATTATTGCTTATTCCCATGATTTGCTCTTTGACCCATTTGTTCTTTAAGATTAGATCATTTGGTTTGCAATTAATTTTTTAACTATGTTCCCATGGACTTTTACTGAATGTAATTTTTATTGCGTCATGGTCTGAAAAGGATGCATTTAATATTTACGCTTCTCTGCATTTGTTTGTGAGGTTTTTATGCATGGTCAATTTTTGTGAAGGTGACATGTATAGCTAAGAAAAGGTATACTTCTTTTTATTTCTATTTAGTTTTCTCCAGAAATCTATCATATCAGTTTTTCTAAAATACTATCCATCTCCTTTCCTTCCAGAATATCCTTTTCCATTTGGCAAATTCTACTTTTTAAGGAGTTTTATCTTCCATGGATTTTTGAACCTCTTTTTACCAATTGGCCAATTCTGTTTTTAAGTTGTTATTTTCTTTAATATTTTTTGTGTCTTTATTACCAAGCTGTTGACTTTCTTTTCATAATTTTCTTTTTTTATTAGAATGTAATTTATTTAATTTTTTACTCTTAATTTATTTATTTTTGGTTTTCAACATTCACTTCCACAAGATTTGAGTTCCAAATTTTCTCCCCATCTCATCCTTCCTCCACCCCAAGATGGCATGCATTCTGAATAACCCCTCCCCTAATCTGTCCTCCTTTCTATCTCCCCTCCCTTCTCTTATCCCCTTCCCCTTCTATTTTCCTATAGGGCAGGATAGATTTCTATACCCCATTGACTGTATATCTTATTTTTCAGTTGCATGTGAAAACAATTTAACATTTGTTTTTAAAACTTTGGGTTCCAAATTTTCTCCCTCACTCCCTCCCCACCCACACTCATTGAGAAGGCAAGCAACTCGATACAGGTTATACATGTGTAGTAATGCAAAACATTTCCATAGTAGTCATGTTGTAAAAAACTAACTATATTTCCCTTTATCCTATCCCTCCCTCAATTCATTCTATTCTCTCTTTTGACCCTGTCCCTCCTCAGAAGTGTTTGCTTCTGATTACCCCCTCCCCCAATCTGCCCTACCCTCTATCATCCCCCCCTCTCTTATCCCCTTCCTATTTTCCTGTAGGGTAAGATAGATTTCCATACTCAATTGAGTGTGTATGTTATTCCCTCCTTTTTTTTTTCCTGGGCAATGGGGTTAAGTGACTTGCCCAGGGTCACACAGCTAGTAAGGGTTATGTGTCTGAGGCCATATTTGAACTCAGGTCCTCCTGAATCCAGTGCTGGTGCTCTATCCACTGTGCCACCTAGCTGCCCCCTGTTATTCCCTCCTTAAGCCAAATTGAGAATAAGATTCACTCATTCCCTCTCACCTTTCCCCACTTCCCCTCCACTGTAAAAGCCTTTTCTTGTCGGTTATGTGTGAGATAATTTACTCCATTCTACCTCTCCCTTTTTCATCCCAGTATAATCCTCTCTCACTTATTAATTTTATTTTCCAGATATCACCCCTTCATCTTCACCTCACCCTGTGCCACTGTCTATCTATCTATCCTTAAAATTTTTTCCCCTCCAACTACCCTACTACTGACAAAGGTCTCATGAGTTACAAATACCATCTTTCCATGCAGGAATATAAAGAGTTCAACCTTAATAAGTCCCTTATGATTTCTCTTTCCTGTTTACCTCTTCATGGTTCTCTTGAGTCTTGTATCTGAAAGTAGAATTTTCTATTCAGCCCTAATCCTTTCACCAAGAATACTTGAAAGTCCTCTATTTCAGTGAATGTACATTTTTTCCCCTGAAGCATTATATTCAGTTTTGCTGGGTAGGTGATTCTTGGTTGTAATCCTGTCTCCTTTGACCTCTGGAATATTATATTCCATGCCCTCTGGTCTCTTAATGTAGAAGCTGCTAAATCTTGTGCTGTCCTGATTGTCTTTCCACAATACTTGAGTTGTTTCTTTCTGGCTGCTTGCAATATTTTCTCCTTGACCTGGGAACTTTGGAATTTGGCTACAATATTCCTACTTTTCCTTTGGGGATCTCTTTTAGGAGGTGATTGGTGGATTCTTTCAATGTCTATTTTGCCCTCTGGTTCTAAAATATCAGTGCAGTTTTCCTTGATAATTTCTTGAAAGATGATGTCTAGGCTCTTTTTTTGATCATGGTTTTTAGATAGTCCAATAATTTTAAAATTATCTCTCCTGGATCTATTTTCCAGATCAGTTGTTTTTCCGATGAGATATTTCATATTGTCTTCTATTTTTTTCATTCTTTTTGTTATGTTTTACAATGTCTTGATTTCTCATAAAGTCACTAGTTTCCATTTGCTCCATTCTAATTTTTAAGGAAGTATTTTCTTCAGTGAGCTTTTGGACTTCCTTTCCCGTTTTGCCAATTCTGCTTTTGAAGGCATTCTTCTCATTGGTTTTTTGGACCTCTTTTCCTATTTGGGTTAGGCTATTTTAAGGTGTTATTTTCTTCTGTATTTTTTGGGGTCTCCTTTAGCAAGCTGTTGACTAGTTTTTCATGATTTTCTTGCATCACTCTCATTTCTCTTCCCAGATTTTTTCTGCTTCTCTTACTTGCTTCTCAAAATCCTTTTTGAGCTTTTCCATGGCCTAGGACTGATTCATATTTTTCTCAGAGGCCTTGGATATAGGAGCTTTGACTTTGTTGTCTTCTGGTTGTATGTTTTGAGCTTCTTTGTCACCAAAGAAAGATTCTGTGGTCTGATTGAACTCATGTTCCCAGCCAATTACTTGAGTTTTAAACTCCTTGTTAAGGTAGTGGTCTGCTTATAGTGTTGAGGATGTACTGTTCCAAGCTTTGGGGGTTTTGTGCAGCTGTTTTCAGAGATAGTTCTAGGGACCTGTAAATTTTCCATTCTTCCAAGGTGTTATGATAGGGTGAGGTGTTTACTACTTTCCTGGCCTGTGTTCTGGTCTATGAGTGACCACAAGCACTCTTTTCTGCCTTGGAACTGTGAGGAGGATTCCCTCTCCACCACTGCCACAAACTCCACATACTAGCACCCCTCCTTGCCCCGGAACTGTGACCCAGATCTAAGCATGGGCAAAGCAAGAGATTTCTATATCAGCACCAGCAAAGAGATCCCTGCAATCCCCCTCTGATCAGCCACTTAATTTCCTCCTCCATCTGTGGGCTGAGAGCTCTGGAAGCAGTTGCCATCCCAGGGCTATGGGGAGACCGGGCTGGGGACCAAGCTTCTCTCTCACTGTGGTCACAGACCTTTCCTACTGGCCTTCTAAGTTGTCTTTGGCATTTGTGTGTTGAGAATTATGGAAACCACCACAGTTGCCCATTATTCAGTCCCCTGAGGCCTGCTCTACATTCACTGAGGCCTGGTCTTTGTCTGCATACCCATGCTGAACTGTGCTCCTTTCCCAGCCTGGTGCAATAGACTTTTCTAATCAATCATCCAGGTTGTCTTGGGCTGGAAATTTGTTTCATTCTATTTTTTTTTTTGAGTGTGTGGGTTCTGCTGCTCTAGAATTTGTTTAGAGTCATTTTTACATGTATTTGGAGGGGTTTGGGGGAGAGCTCAAGCAAGTCATTGCTTTTACTCTGCCATCTTGGCTCCACCTCCATAATTTTATTCCATCACTCTCATTCCCCACCCCACCCCCCATTTTTCCTATACTTCTTTTATTTGACTTTTAAATTTGTTTTTGTGCTCTTCTAGGAATTCTTGTTGGACTTGTATCAAATTCACATTTTTCTTTGAGGTTTTGCTTACAGTCATCTTTACCTTGATGTCTTCTTCTGAGTTTGTGTCTTGATCTTCCCTGTCACCACAGTAGCTTTTAATAGTTAAGTTATTTTTTGTTGTTATTTGCTCATTTTTACAGCCTATTTCTTTGAACTTTACATTAAAGTTGGGCTCTGTTTCCTGGGGGAAAAGGGGCACTCTCCCAAGCTTCAGGTTTTTCATGCTGCTGTTTTCAGAGCTACTTCTCGGGGTCTGTAAGTTTTTAGTGCCTTCAATGTATTATGATACAAGAAGAAGTGTGGTCACTGCTCTCCTGGTCTGTACTCTAGTTTTTACCCAGGAAAGGATGTTGCACCCCTACAGCTGCAAGTGCTGCCACTCCTCATGGCCTTGGAGCTATGACTAGTTTCCTTGCTCTCTTGTGAGTGACCACAAGCACTCTTCTCCAATCCAGAACTATGACCAGGACCTTCACTCCCCTGTATCCTCAAATACTATCATTTCTCTTGGCCCTGAAACTGTGATCAGCGTCCCTGTGCCCCTGCTCTCCTGCAGCTGCAAGTGCTAGTGCTTCAAGCTGGAATTGCAACCCAGAACTACATATAGGCAATCCAGTGTCAGTAAAAGGCCCCATATAATTTCTTTCTGCCTAGTTTTCCAACTCCCTTACTCTCTCTGGTCTGAGAATTGTGGAAGCTGCTGCTGCCTGGTTATAACTTCCTTCACAGCCTGTTGCTGGTGTTGCTATGGTGTGTACTGCACTTTGGGCCAGCTCCAACCCTAGTGTCACAGACCTCTTCTCCTACATCCTCAGTTGTTTTGGGTTGCAAAAATACCTCACCCCCCCACCAACAAAAGTTGACTCTGCCACTCCAGAATTAAATTTGTAGCATTATTTTAAAGTTGTTTGGAGGGGCATGCTGGGTGAATTTGCTGAGTTGCAGCCTAAACTCTGCCATCTTGGCTCCCCATTATTTGATTTTAGACTCTAAGCCTGAAACTTCTGTAACTGTAGCCAGGTGAATATTTGTGTCTTGTGTTGGCTGAGCATGTCCAAAATTTTAAGCTTTCTAATTGTCATGGACATTTAATATTTAACATTATTTAGCTTCTTATTCTTTTCTACTAAATGCAACTCAATTGAAATATCAGGAAAATGATTTAAATGTTAATTATTAGTTATAAATCTGAGGCAAGTTAGACTATGGAGCAATATTTTTCAAGCACCAAGATAGAAACTGATAGTTCTGTGACTAACAGAACCATTAGGTATCACTGCCTATCTGAACCTCAGGTCTATGTTACCTTTACTTTCAATGTACAGTGCTTCTGGTTGTTAAAATGATCCAGATCATTAACTTCTGGAAATTTGGTTATGGAAATTAATTGATTGCCTTAGTCTCCCCTTCAGCTTTGAGCTGTGCATTGCCAATTGTCTATTGTCAGTGAGTCAACTAGTATTTATTGAGTATCTTCTATGTGCCAAGTACTGTGTTAGGCATTGAGAATAGAGAGAAAGGCCAAAGACAGTTTCTGCTCTCAAGGAGCTTATAATTTAATGAGGGAGACAGCTTGAAAACAACTATGCACAAGCAAGTTATATACAGGATAAATTGGAGGAAAGCAACAGAAGGAACACGTTAACATTAAGGGTGATAAGATGAACAAGAATGGGGGAGAAACCAAATAGCAGACTATTGAAATAATCTAGGCTTGAGGTAATAAGGATCTCATCCTGCACCAGCTAGGTGGTACATTGGATAGAGTGCCTGCCCTGATGGCAAGGAGACCTGAGTTTAAATCTTGTACTTACTAGCTATGGGACCCTGAGCAAGTAATGTAAACTCCTTGAGGTTAGAAGGCATTTTGTTTTTATCTTGCATGTACTATGTGCTTCATATATACTTGTTGATTAGTTGAATGAATGAACGAATAAATGAGAGCTGTTAATCGTATACTCCCCTTCTGACTGGGCTTGACTCTTTAAGAAAAGTTCTCCTCAAAGACAGTGAGCTAGCATGCTAATATTAGGAAAAGTTCCTGTTATTTGTTATGAACAAACTATATTTCTTGATTAATTGTTTTCAAAACCAGAAACAAAAAATATGGTAAAAGATAATTTTATATCATTTTTCCTTCACCTATAAAAGTAGGCTGGAGTATGACTATAAAAAGTTTAATATACCAAGTTGAGAAGTTTGTATTTTATCACAGAGACTATAGGAAGTCACAAAGATTTTTTTATCAGGTTAGTGATGTGATCAGAGATAAGCTTTAGGAAGATTATGTTGTCAGCTGTTCAGAGGAAGAAATAGAGAGAGGAGAAGGGAGTATGTTAAGCTCTTTTTTGGATCTCAATTCTATTATTGAACACATTAGATATTCCTCCTGGCTTCTGTCATCCATAAGTTTCATAAGCATGCTGTCTATACCTTTATCTGAGTTATTGATTAAAGTTTTCTAACAAAATAGTGCCAAGCTCAGAGCTCTAGGGAATTCCACTAGAGATCTTCTTCTAGGTCAGGGATTCCTACCCTAAGGTCCAGTGGTTTCATAGATAGATTTCAGGGAGTCTCTAAAATTTCACTAAACCCTAACTGAAATTTAGGATTTCTTTCAATTATGAATTAAAACAATTATTTTGTGAAGGAGTCCATGGGCCTTACTCTATGATGCCAAAAGACTCCATGACACAAAAAACATTTATGAACCTTTGCTCTAGGTTAATATCAATCCATTGATTGCCTGTATTTGGGTTCAATTGTTTAATAAGTTCTAAATTAGTGTACTATTATTTATCTCATTATCTCTTCATTTTATCAACAAAGAAATTGTGAGAGACTTTGTCAAATGCTTTACTGAAATCCAGACATAATATGTCTATGGCATTTCCTAATCTAACTTAATAGTGACACTGTTACAAAAAAAAAAAAATGAGACTAGCCTGACATGACTTCTTCTTATTGGGTCTGTTCTGGCTTTTAGTGAAGTCTGATTCCTTTTCTAAGTTCTCAATATCATCTCTTTATTAATGCCTCCTATATTTCCCCCCAGAAATCTAAGTTAAGCTTACAGTATAAATAATCCATTTTATTCTTAACAAAGAAGTGCAAACCTAAATTTTAGGCAAGATGCTTTACTTTTTTATTCCAAAGAAGATTATCAAATTTCTAGAGAAATGTAAGTCAATCAATAAACCTATGCCTCTAGTTGTGAAATCAAGGTATAAGTGCTCTGGTTGATAGAATAGTCTGGTTGACAAATAAGTCTGCTATATAAAAACTATAATCTTATTAACAAGAATACTTTAAATATATGATTCTCATATTTTTAGTGATTTCTCATAATAGTAGGTCTCTTTTTCCTGTATGCATCCATGCCATTATCCCATATTGCTTTTTGGTAACTTAAATAACTTTATATTAATATGATTGAAAAGGCATTTTTTTCCCTTTCCCTTCTCTCAAGAACCAAATGTGGAAATAGGTTGACAATTCAGGCATCAGAGTAAGTGGATGGTAGTTGAAGTTGAAGTTGAAGTAAAACTTTGGCTAGTTATTAGGTTAATTGATGTCAGTGAATACATGGGTTGCTGGTATCGGAGCTCCTTTAAAAAAGGAGGGCAAAGCTCAAGATAAGCAGGAGTCATAGATCTGACCCAGTGAGTTCAGAACCCTGGATAGCTCCATGGGAGAAAAGTTGTTGTTTATTCTTAGAGAAATAGCCTTACTCAGTTCTGCCCTTAAGCTGGAAATACCACATTGTTATATCAATGCTGGAACTAGATACTATGGGACTAGAACTCATGAGGTTATAAACTCATGTTATCAAGAATTTGACCCCACGTACCCACATCCCTTAAATGTCCAAAAAACAGATGTCACTTCACCACCACCAATTGGCTTAGCTCCACTCCAGGCTCTAGTTCCAAGTCCAACCCTATGAAGGGGAAATGTAAAGATCTTTGACTCATCATCTGCTTTGCTACTGATTCCACTCTGACCTTGAAACCTGGTTCTAAGTAACAGGGACAGTACCTTATTCTAAATGACTAAGTCCTACCTTGTACCCTAGTTCACTATCTTATTCTATGTATTTCCGCATGGGTATGCTACATAGTAGCTCAGCTCCTCTCAGATTGGGGTCCAGCCTTTCTTTTATTAATCTACCCACTGAATGGGTCTTGTCCCTAAACTCCAGGTCTTTTGGCAGGTCTACTGCCTGTTGTCAGATCTCCCAAGACTGACCAATTTCCTGCTTGGTTTTTACCTCTTGCCTACTGACAGATCAATCTTCACCTACCCCCACTATGACTCTACCTGCCTGCCAGATTAATCAGTACCTTTTTAACTTTGATTGTGAGGCTGTTTAGACACACAGCCAAATTCTCCTAACATCTGACAAATTTTTTCATACTCACCCATGATTAGGACTCTCCTACAGCCCTTATCCTTATTAGCATATTTGTATAGTTTATTGGTTCTGGGCATTCTTGGCCTGTCCTATATCATTTTCACCTAATACCCAACATTGAAATATCTTTTTCAGAGTAGCTGACTTATGTTGGAACTTCATGAGGGTGTCCATGTTCCCAGGGAGTTCAGAAGACTTTTCAGATGAAATAATTCTTTTCTTCCTTTGAATATCTTTTTCTCTAGGAAAACTACCTCTTTCAGGGAAAGGAACCTAATCTTTCCATTACTATCTTCTTCACTTAATATATCCTAAGTTATTTTTTTCTCCCCATTAATTGAGAGTATCATTCTTAATATGTGGAAATGGATAGTTCCAAACTCTTTTCTTTTTGTGTCTTTAAATTTTGAGGAAGATGTAAATGAAGCCAGTTTATACCATCCATATTAAAGTTTCCCGTGTATTCTCATGAAGTTTTCCTCCTGAGCCACATAGAACAAATAATAATGAACTAACATTAAGTTAGAAGGAATCACTAAATAACCATTATGTTATATTCATATGTGTTTAAAATATTCATAGAAAAATTTTGGCACCTTTAAGAAAAAGCAGCCTGAGAAAGTTGTAAAACTGCAAGGTTTAGCAAAGTAGCAGGTCAATGCTAGTTGCATATTGATAAAAGAGGATAGGGGAATTAATTGAGTAAGTTAAAAATTTAGTTAAAATTTTCCTGATTGGAAAGACATTCTCATGAGATTAGATACAGACTTTATTCAGATAGGAAGGGGTGAAACAGAAACATGAAATGCTTTTTTTCCCTATATATTTCATGCTCTTGACATATAAAAGAAAATCTTAAGAAATATAATATGCTCATAAATCACAATGGGAGTTTTCCTAAGGTTAGCAAGGTATCTATCTGCCTTTCATGAGAAAAGCTATGCTCTAGGGTGAATTGAGCCCATATTATTATGAGTCATATTATCAATAGTTCTAATTCATAGAGATAGCAAGCTGTAAGTAAATTTAAAGAAGGATCTGAATAAGCTAAAGGCCTAGATCTTTTTTTTTTAAATAACTTTACCTTTTCTTAGGAAAAGGATGTTTCATGTTCCCTACATTCACTGAATTTTCTGATAAAAGTTGCTACTTACTTTGGGCAACTTAACAAGTGGCCATTTGAAGACTTAAGTCATATTAATGCATTAATTATTAATTAATAATATTAATACTGAAACGAATTCTTTAGTTTTTGGAGGGACAATTTTTAGAAGTGGGGTACTAAGTTCTTCACCTTGTTTTTTATCCTTCTGGGACATGTATGTTAAGTTCTGGAATTGCTAAGAGGAATTGTGAATACTACTACTACTACTACTACTCCTTCCAGCACTATATAAAACCTGGAGCTGGCCTAAAACTTTAAGATTTGCAAAGTACTCTTCATATATGATCTTGTGTTTTCATATCAACCTTATGAAGTGGGTATTATAGGTATTGTTATATCTGTTTTATACATAAGAACACTGATGCTCAAATAATTAAGTTCATTGCTTGTGGTCAAAGTAAGAAATGCAAGAAACAGGATTTCTTGACTCTAATTACAGTATCTTTTCTATTATTGCATTCTAATCCTTCTCAAAATTGATAAACATTTCAAGTCTTCTCTTTCAAAAATATCCCACCAATTAGAAGCTCACTAGAATGAACAACTTTCTATTTTAAAATGAACATAACTCCACCCCAGTTAAGCTCATGCATTATTCACTCCATAGTGAAAATTACTTCATTTGGTTAGCTTTCCCCATAAACTCTTGCCAAAGTTAACCAAAACTGAGGAATAGGAATTTCATTAGGAGTTGGGAGAGGTGATGAAGTGAGTTGTGGGTAGTGGTGTGCTGATAGATGTATACCTAGTTTTCTGAAAAAAAAAAAGAATATGTATGATACATTTTAAAGTTTAATCTGCATTAACATTTTATCCAATACTTTCTTAACTCTATACAATGAACAAAACAATAAATCAAGCCCTGATTTGTAGCTTTCTGATTTCTAAGGTGTTACTACTCAAAATGAAAAATTACCAATTGGCTATTGTGAGCTGGTATGAACTACTTCCAGCACACCACTAGTCATAGGGGTGGTGGCTATTGGGTGGGTGGATAGAAGGATGATTTTGGAGCCTTACTCAACTTCTGGGGAGGGGATTTCTAGTCATACTGTTATTTTGATGTGTGTGTGTGTGTGT
>NW_020950792.1:1083567-1135223 GCF_900497805.2 Vombatus ursinus | reverse complement strand
GAAGGGGGTAAGGATACAGAAGAGAGTTATCATAAAGATGAAGGAAGGGGGTCAAAGGCAAACTTTACAATTTTGGTTTTAACTTGGGTCACAACACAGATGTTTTGATTTTGGACATTGTGCACTAGGTTATCAACACCTGATTTAGTAGCTTAATAGAATCTATTTGTATCTATATCATAAGCAGTTGTTGGATAGAGTTTTAAATTATTTCTCTCATAGGACTTATCTGACCTGTCTGCATTGCTTTGTATCAAAGAAAAATGATTGATAAATTTGGAAAAAGAAAGTCTATGGAATTTAGCCATCTACTTTTCATTCTGCTTCTGGAATTTTTCAGATTAGGATTACACAGAAATAAATTCAAGGTTATGTTTCACAAGAATTGCTCTTAATGATAAAAGCAACTCTGATCATTTGGAGCATAAAATGAGTGCTCAATAAATGCTGATTAAGTGATAAGTATTCCTTTTTTAAAATTCTGCCTTCTATCCATTATTTTATAGTTTAAAATGGGAAATTAATGAATTACTGGGTTAAGAATATAAAAACACAATTAAAATTTAGAAATGAAATATCTAACAACAGAATTAAGTGAGCTATTGTAAGTATAAGCATAGTTTAGTTTCCTATTATAAGCATGAAAGCAGTTTGAGCTTATAAAAAGTAGTCTGGCATGGTAGAAAGTAGACTCAACTGGGAGTGAGAAGGCTTCATTTAAAACCTTGTGTGATACTAGCTTCATGACATGAAAGCCTTTTAATTTCTTTGAGATTCAGGTGATTCTCTAAGACTTAACTACTTTGCTACAGATGGGTTGTGAGCTGCTTTAGTGTGAAAAGACATCACAGGTCCTTGGCATTTTGTCGTTATTCTAAACACATCTCGTTATGCTTTTTAAAGAAGCCATATGTACTGTGTTACTTTCAGAACTGGATATCGGGCCTTACATATTGAATTTCGTTTCAGTAGCATAGTTGTTTTTTTTTATTTGAGGACATTTACATGTGGCAAACATTGTGACTGGTGGACTACTTGAGCTCAGCAGTCTCGAGTTGCAGAAAGGCTAAAGCTGATTGGGTATTTCGCTAAGTCCCGGACCAATATGGTGACTCCCATCCCCAGAGCAACCTAAGTGGATGCCAACTGGTCCCAATTAGAAATGGAACAGGTCAAAGCTTTGGTGTAGCAGGATCAGCCACTTGAAAGGCTGGTATACTTCTAACTAGGGAAATTAGGAAAACTCAGTCTCAAAAAAAGTTGAGTGGTCGGTATACTGACTCAAAATGTTTTTGTTTTATTTGTCAAATTTCCAAAACATTTCCCTCTTCCCCTACAAAGAACTTGAGGTGTTGTATGTGTGTGTACATAATATATGTATATATATTTCACTTCTATGTATGTATATATACATATATACATACTTATATATGTATGTTCTTAGAAGTGATTTATATGTAAATAAGAAAACTGTGATTTTCATTTGTCAGAGTTATGGTAGGACCAATATCCTAACCTCTCCCTCCATATGAGTCAGTCTAGTTTTTCCTTAAAAGGTATTGTAACATTGTTTCAGACTTGGTTGGCCCAGGACACTAAGGGCTCAGACTATTCTCATCATTTCCTTTCCTCAGTACAAATTAGCCATAAGAAGCTCAAGGAACTCTTTGGTTTTTGATTGGTGGACCACAGTGGGAGCTTCACTCAGCTGACTGAACTCATGGCAATCCTAGTACCTATACTTGTTGAATAGCCTTCTCTTGCTATGGCTAAGGAAGTTCCTTTTGTTAACTGTGTTAATGACTTAGCAATGTCTCATTTTGTTCCAGCATCAGAACTAAACTTACCAATGTATTGTCTTGAGTTGGTCCCAGCCCAGAACAAAAGGTTAATCCCAGATAAGGAAGTTCTTTATTAGCAATGCATATGTCACTAACTTATATATTGTCTTGGAAAGTTGACTAAAGCTTAGGTGACTTGAGCAGGATCATACAACCAATATGTGTACATATATATACATATACATATACAATGCATATACATACATACACATACATACATACATACATATATACATATACATATACATATATATATATATATATATGTCTTTAAGTATGGGACATTTAAGAACTGCATTTTATACACTGCAGAGTTGTCATTGGTTCCATTCTGTTCCACCTAAAATGTTTGAACTGAAAAGAGTAGTGAATGAAGTTTTTTTTAATCACCAGAAATAGGATAACAATGTGTATGAATAGAAATCTGAAGGTAAGATTATAGTATCATAAAGTTAATAATAATGACATTTGACATTTGTATGGCACTTAAAAATTTACAAAGTGCTTTATGTACATTAATACACAAGCTTCATGACAATCTTTTCAGATAGGTCACACTGCATCATATTTGCTGATACTCCTTAATACTCTCCATTACAGTGATTTTGTATCCCACTTGCAATGAACAAACCTTTTTCTAAATCCCCATCTGTTTAATTTCTTCTTGTCATTAGCAGAGGGGTCAGAATACTCCTTACTCCCTATTGCCACTTATAGACCTTCTCTGGACCACTTACACTAAGCAACCTCTTTTCCTTTGATATTTACACTATTCAAACTTATCATTCAATTTAAATTCTAGTGGCTATTATATATTGAAATCCAGTGTGTTTCTCTTCCTATGTCATTAAGTTCAGTACTTGGCTTATAATTTTTCTCTTTTCCACATCTCCTGCCCTTATGCCATGAGACTTCAACAGGTTTTATGATACTCCCTCAAATATCCTAACGTCTCAGTTCCTCCACATATTTAATTTTTATGAAATATTTTCCAAATGAGATATTTATAAAGTGATTAGCATAGTTCCTGGCACATAGTAGGTGCTTAATAAATATTTACTTCCTTCTTTTCATGCCTTCATACAGTCTACTTCAACTATACACAGAGATGGTCAGACCATTAATTTTGCCATCATTGACTTCATTTTCATGAAAACTTCTATGTTCATGAACTCTGAAATTATTTATATCATTCCATATCTTTCTATGCCTTAAGACTCCAGACTGTTCTTTGTCTGCAATGTGACTTTCAATCCCTTCACTCTCCAGTTCTTTCTTAGGTATTCTTTTTTTTTTTTGTTGCTTTTTGGTGAGGCTATTGGGGTTAAGTGACTTGCCCAGGGTCACACAGCTAGTTTAAGTGTCAAGTGTCTGAGACCAGATTTGAACTCAGGTCCTCCTGACTCCAAGGCTGAAGCTCTATCCTAGGCACTCTTGCATTTGCTCTATATTCTATTCATTTCAATTCCTTGGCTAATCAACTCAACACTATCCTTTTGAATCTCTTGCCACCTTATCCTATTGCAAATCATGCCTTGCTAAATACCAACCCTGCATTAGTCTCACCATTTGTGCCACTAAGAGAAATTGTGCCATACAAATGTCAAATGTCATTATTATTAACTTTATGATACTATAAATTGCTGTGCTGCTTAATGGAACAGGAAGAAATCATACCATGCTGACTGGATCCACTACAAATTTAGATTTTAAAATCTCAGCTGGGCCCACCCCTGCCTCAATGAAGTCATTCCACTCCTTCCTAATCACTTTCCTATCTCACTCTTTACAATAGCTATTCTGTATCTTCTTGTCCTTCTTCAATCCTCTCACAGAACCTTCTTCTCATACCCTCTCATCTGAGAAATGTGTTTCATACATTACAGAAAAAATGAAGCCATTTTCCAAGTTTCCATTTCTCCCTACTTCCTTGTCTCATACAGCTCAGACATCTTCCTCTATACCCTCTTTTACTCCAGTATCATATGAAGAGGTGCCTTGTCTTGTTGCCATGGCCAACCATTTTACATGGACCCTTGATCCCTTCCCATCTTCTCTAGCAGATTTCCCTCAGTATAATCCTAACTCTCTCTCATCTTCAGTCTCTTCCTATCTACTGACTCTTTTTCTGCCTATGTCTTTATGGCTGTGTCTTCCCTATCCTTTAAAAAAAAACTCACTTGATCTTACCATCCCTGCTAGGTAATATTCCCATACCTTTACCCCTTCTGTTAAACTTCTTGAGAAAACTCTAATATAGGTGCCTTTATTTCCTCTTCTCCCTCTTTCTTATGTACCCTCCTCTGATCTCATGATTTAATTAAAACTGCTCTCTCCAAAGTTACCAATGATCTCTTAGCTGTCAATTCTAATGGTCTTTTCTTAATCCTTATCCTTTTGACAAATATTCAAAATTTTCCCATACTGATAATCTTCTCCTCCTGTATATTTTCTTCTTTCTGGGTTTTCATGACACTATTCTCTTGGTGTTTTCCTCCTATATGTCTGACAACTTTTTCTCCATCTTCTTTTCTATTTTTTTCATCCATGACATAAAATTAACTGAGTGTCTCCCAAGATTCTCTCCTGGGTCCTCTTCTCATTCCTCTTTATATCACCTCACTCAGTGACCTCATTATGTCCTATGGCTTCAATTATCATTTCTATGCTGATGATTACTAAATCTGTATATCCAGTCTTAGTTGCCCTCCTGCGTGACAGTTCCATATCATGAAAATATTTTTGTACAAATTGGACATACCATAGGCACCTTAAACTCACCACATCTAAAACAGAACTCCTTATCTTTCTCTTACAAACCGTCTCCTATTCTAAACTTCCCTATTGCTATCCAATAAACCACCATCATTCCTGTACTTAAGGCTTGCAGCCTCACTGTCATTCTCATCTCCTTACTCCTAGACACTCCATAGATCTAATCCCTCAACAAATGTTATTGCTTCTACTTTTGCAACACTTCTTGTATGTGATCTTTTCTTTCCATCCTAGTTTAGGTATTATCTCTCTCTCTTATCTATCTGCTATGGCAATGGCTTTGTAATTGTTTCCCCTATCTCAAGTCCCTCTCAGTTCTAATCCAACCTCTGCTCAGCTGCCAAACTAATTTTTTTAAAAGCATAGTCACTCGTCTATTGAATAAAATAGAATGCCTCCCTATTGCCTCAAGAATCAAATACAGAATATTCTTTTTTGACATTTAAACCTGATCCCTCCTACCTTAGCAGAATTCTTATATTTTACTCCCTTCTACCTACTTTACAATCCAGACTGGCCTATTTGTTGTTCCTTGCAGATGGCAACCCATTTCTGGACTTTGTGTCTTTGCACTGGCAGTCCTTGATTCCTGGAATGCTCTCTTACTTGACCTCTACTTCTTTGCTTCCCAAGCTTCCTTCAAGACTTAGTCCAAATCTTACCTTTTACAAGATGCCTTTTTTAATCCCTCTTTCCACCCCAGCTGCAAGTACCTTCTCCTTTGAGATTACTTTCCATCTACTCTTTCTATATCTTGCATGTGCCTAGTTATTTAAATGTTATTTCCCCTTTTAGAATGTGAACATTCTTAAAGGCAGAGACTGTTTTGCTTTTCTTTATATTTGCTGGATTTAGCAAAGTGCCTGGCATATAGTTAGCACTTAACAAATTCTTGTTGATTGACTTACTGAATTTTCTCTCTATTCTAAATTTTGATCATATATACACACATATCTTGACTCTCAGAGAATACGTTTCATCAACAAAATCTGTAGGTTGTCTATACAATTATTTATTATTGTCCGGACAATAATCATAATATGTTGGGACAGACACTACAAATGGACAGTGAATAGCATCCAGAACTAAACCAGAAAAAGAAAGCAGGCTGGATTGTTTTAGAGAAAAAAGTATCTAGTTCTTTCAGTGAACCCAATTTTCTCTCTGAAGTAAAGGTCCATTTTTTTAATAGCAGTATACTTCCAGTGATGTTGCATGACTGCCAGTCACCAATATTATAGTCTTTGAAAAACTGAATGTATAGGTCACCCAAAGGACAATGAAGAGTTGCATAATGGGTGTCAGTATGTTGCCAACATAGTGCAAATAAGGAATTCTGCAGAATTATTGCAAAATATGTTAGCAGAGAAATGTATAACCAGAATAAAGGATGAGATGGCCGTGGAGAAAGAACAAAAGACAACTGATGGACAGATTATGGGCTCCTTTCATATCCATACATTGAGAAAAAAATGAGGTAGGTTTCCCAGCCTACTAGGTAAACTCCCTGTGGGGAATTTCTGATAGGACATAGATGAGCATTAAATGGGATAGGTTAGGATATGTATATTTGGAAGGAATACCCACACTGATGAGATCACAGAGCTATTGGAACAGTTGAATATTAGAAAATATGAAGTACTGGAACTATACACACTTACATAATCACCTTTGCCATGCAAAAGCTTTGTATACCTGTGTTTTGAAGTTTTTCAAGTATTTGGGTTCCAAATCCTTCGGCCATAAATTTCACTATTACAAAGACGAGAGATTCCAAGATCAAAACTCCTATGCACATACCATTGAACATTTGTTCAATGTGAAAACATTTATGAATATCCTGTATAAATACAGATGTCTATAAAGCCCAAGATATTTAATAAACTCACTTTTTACACCTGTGACAGAAGATATTGGACAGCAAGAGAGCCTATGATGGAGGATTGCCTTTCATAGAGAAGATGTATATATCTTCCTCATTGTAGACTGTATGTTTATGCTACTGTTACGTGACAGTCATGGTGTATGATAACATAGATGTCACCACATAGTTTTATTTGAATATGTGGCCAGATATAAGGTTGTGAGTGCAAACAATTAAGATTTTCTTTGATCACTCATAATGTCCCTACTTCAGCAATTACTTGTGTAACTGTGAAGGTAGTCTAGCAAATTTGGCTGTTACAGTGGCATGCATTGGCTCTAGGAGAATTACTCTCCTATTTGAGCTTATAAGAGAGGCACCAGGTGAAAGTTTTCTTTTCACTTTGGCTTCAAAGGGTCCATTATTTTGTCATTTTTACCTGAAAATGATGGATTATTAAATACTTCCATGAGAAAAAAGTCATTATTGTATTTAACAGTTTCAGCTCAGCATGAAGGAGCTGATTTAAATGAGATGAATTAAATGTATTTTCTCATGCATGCTTATTGTTAATTGTACTGTGAGCTGTTACGCATCATCCACTCCCTTTTCATGCTCAGAAGCAAAGTGAAACACAACCACAGATAAATTTCTAAGCTTTGAAAGCTTGCTTGCCAAGTCCCTCATATGTGCTATAAAGAATAATTAATGTAATGAAAAATCAATACAGTGTATAAATTATCTAGGCTTTACTACCATTGTAATTTTCTTTTCTACACCTATCGATTGACAACAATTCATTTGTTAATTTCTTCCTAATAAGATATTCATTGTATTAGGTCTGTAGTAGTGCTGGTCCTGCACTTTCACAAGCAAGTCATGAATTACTAATGACACATAGAACAAGTTAACTTACTTGTGAGTATTGTGAAATTGGAAAACAGACTGTGAAGCTATTTGAAAGTCTGTCTTACAGATGTATTTAGACTATACATCTAAACAACTACAAATAGCCAAACTATGATATTCTTGTACTTTATTAATATGTCCTTATTTATGTTTTTTGATACATTTTCTCACATATTTTTTCTGAGTCTCCTTTCTCCCTAACTGAATTTTAAGTTTTTGGTGTTAAAGATCCATTGTTTCCTTAATTTTGTGTGTACCTAGAAGAGTGATCTTGAAATAGCAGACACTAAATAAATATTTGTGATAAGTGATAACTATGCATCCTCTGGGAAGTTCTGGTATAGAAAAGAAGAAAGCTGAGACCATTTTGGAAACACCAGATATGAGGGAAGTGTAAACACACAGGCAGTGGGGAGAAATTCTGTGGAATTTAATCAACAATCAGTGATGAAAGAGGAAAGAATCTTGGGTACTACAGAAGGACAATACTAAGAATCATTTTGGTCTGAAATAGACAATGGGAAGAAATTCAGATCTTGGAGTTAGAGTCAATCTACAATTCAGTATATGTGGAGGGATGAGTTTCTAAAATTGGGGTAACAATAGAATAAGCTGAAGAATAAACTATATTCACTATCAGAACAGTGGGTGGTTCCTTTTGTCATCTGGCATAATATTTCAGGAGAGGTTCATTCAAATGCACAGCTCTCTCTCTCTCTTAGACCATGAGCTGGCTGGCTGGGGATCTGACAGCAGATCCTTCTTCTGAAGGTCTCTTAATTGCTTTACCCTTTGAGGGAGTTTTCCCCAAATCAATAGCTTTCATTTTGTATTCATGACTTTGTCTTTATCACTATAAAAGATATCAATTCTAGCTATAGGATAATAATTCCTATAATTGAATTGAACATGTAGGCACTCTTCATTCGGGCTGATTTAAGATGGGATAATATATTGAGTCAGTCATAAGGTACTTGGTTTTCCTTTTAACTACAAACATAGCAAAAGTTATTTCTGGCCAGAAAGTAAAAACCTTCTAGAGTCATGTTTGCATTTTAACAAAAGATTCCTATGCAGAATAATTTGAAGACTAATGGGCCAACCATCTTTGTAATCATTTAAGCAAAGATAGAAAGAAAACAATCTCTTGTGTTTACAAAGTATTTTTTGAGCTTGCAAAACTAACAGGATTTGGAAGCTGCTAAATACAACAATGTAGCTCAAAAACAATATTGACCTGCATGAATCCTGATAATATGATTTTTTGATGGGTGATTTAAACAGGTTGACAATGAAACAATATTTTCCTCTCCATTTTTGTTATTTCCTATTTATAGTGAGATTTATTCATTGATTGGCATGGTAGATAGGAAACTGTTTTCAAAGTCAGAAAGTCTTAGGTTTAAGTCCTGTCTCTGACAAATACTGGTTGTGTGTCCCTGGGCAAGTCACTTCAACTCTCAGTGCTAAAGGTAACTCTCCAAGACCACAATATAAGCTGAAGAGCAGTTGCTAATAAAATTGGTGGGAGTTCCCTATACTAATGAAATCATACTTCCTTTCATTCTCATCCCTTTGTAATTTTTATAAGCTCTGAAAGTCCTTATCCTAACTCCCACTTATACTGATAGGTCAGGTCCCCCAGAGGCTAGCTACATTTTTCCTTCATGGTTATAGGTGTACCCCTGAAGAGTTGGGTTGTCTTTCAATTGCTATAGGATCTAGCCTCATTCTGATATAGTCTTCTCATATTAAACCAAAGTGATTACTACCCTAATACCATTTAGTTTTCCACTAGTATCATTTAAACCTGTTATTATTTACTATTAATTAGTTTTAATAAAGGGATATTTACTGAAAAGATATAGCAAGAACAAGACTACAAGCACTTCTGAAACCAGGGGTGCCTTCTCTCTTTTGTACTTCCAATAAGTCTCAAACAAAGTAGTGACTATAAAACGTGTCCACCAACATGTTCAATTTTGGGTGTAGTATAGCTAATGGATAAGTCACTCCTTGTTTGTAGGACACAATGAATTGGCTACCAGGTTGATCCACTGCTGGACTGAATCTAGTGGGTTGCTTCTCAGGATTGGCTTCTTCCTGAACTTGGCCTCTGGGCCTTTGGTCACTCTTTCAGTCATTGAAGTTCACAAGATCTCCACCTCATCAGTTCCATCTCCAATAATCATTCAAGAGTAGAAAAGAAGAAGCACAATAGAGACAGAAAAAAAAAATAGCAGTGACATGTTCAGGGTCATATGTTGCTTCAGGAGGGTGGGAAAATGCCATTGATATAGTATCAATGGCCTATTTTCCTTACCCAGATACTTATAAGCAGTTCTTGCCTTGATCACCACTACAGAGGAAAAAGCTATCTACTTCCTCTGTTGGAGCCTTTTGTATGCACGCTCAGTTCTGTCTTAGTAGTCATTTAAAAGGCTTTTCTTCACCACAGGGTAATTGAATAAGTATTGGTCACAGCATACCTGTGCATACTTTGTCATTGCCCATTTCCAGAAGCAGCATAATCTCACAGGGGTTGACTTTCAGGAGAGCACACTGCACATGCATTCTCTGGGGATGGACCCTCACTGGCCAGTCTCCTATTACATACTCACTAATTCTGTGTTAGAAGATGTCCACAGCATTATGCCAAGCCCTATGGGAGATATAGAACAAGTAAAAGGCCTGGTCCCAGGTAGTTATAGTCTAATTAAGCTCATGTGGCATATGCATAGAATAACTAGAAAAAAATTATAAGGCTCATATAAACAAGTTTAAGGTAACAGTTTCTGTACATGTCTTGAGGAAAGTCATTCTAGAAGGGGAAATAGCATGAACAAAAGCAAGAATGGCAAAGAAATGTGGTAGGAGGTAAGGAAAATGATTTTACTGAGAGAAAGGCAGCTATTGATGAGTGAGCCAAGAAATTAGCTAAGTGGAAGCAGGGAGATGGGCATTTGATGGGATATCATTTGATAATGCTGGGCCATTCTATCTAAATTTGATCTAGTGAATAGTTTGGAACATTCTTATTTTTCTAGTTCTTTTTAAAATTTTTATTTTATTTTTAACTTATGGAATAAAACAAACATTTCCATAACATAATATAAAAAGAGGATTATGCATGAAACTGCAAATCTATTATGTAAAACTTGCTATTCCTTTTAAATATATAATTATCATGTAAATTTCTTTTTTTCTTCCCTCCCCACATCCCTTCCCTAGAGATGGCTACCATTAGACACAAGTAAGTATAGAATATTCTTAAGTTTTTGACCAGTGGTGTTAAATATTGACAGTCCTGTTTTGTAATGATAATTTTGGCTGCCATGTTTAAGATGAATTTATGTGTGGGGAGAAGTTCTGGAAAGCAAAACCAACTACGATGTGCTCCTTGTGAGTAGGGACTGTCTTTCGCTCTTTTTGTATTTCCAGTGCTTAGCACGGTACCTAGAACATGTTGTTGTTGTTCAGTCTTTTCAGTCAAGTTGTACTTTTTGTGACCACATTTGTGGTTTTCTTGGCAAAGATACTGGAGTGATTTGCCATTTCCTTCTGCAGCTCATTTTACAGATGAGGAAACTGAAGCAAACAGGATTATGTGACTTGCCTAGGGTCACACAATTAGTAGATGTCTGAAGCCAGATTTGAACTCAGGAAGAAGAGTCTTCTTGACTCCAGGCCTGGCACTGTATCCACTGTGCAACTTAGCATATAGTAGGCACTTGATAAGTTTATTGATTGATTGATTGCTGTGTAAATGTAGGTGTAGCACTATGCCTGTGAAAGTAGAGTGAAGGATGATATTAAAAGGTATCATGATAGAAGACTCAAGGATATTTGATTGCTTTTTGAAAGTAGCTCTGAAAGATCTCTAACATATACACACCAGAAAGGAGAGGAACTGACTCAGAAGGTTTCAGCAATTGTTCTATTGCTGACTTTGGAGAATTAACAATAATAGCTCACATTCATATAGATGCTTTGAAGCTTGCAAAGTTCTTTAAAATATTATTTCATTAGATGCAACTCTGTGAAATAAGTGTTATTATTATCACCCCCATTTTGCAGATGATGAGACTGAGGCTCAGTGTCAAAACATCACCAGTGACACAAACATACAATAAAGAATAATAGACTGACAGAAAAAAAAACATAACACATGGCGTTCTGCTATATTTCAATCTCAGATCTCTCTTCCCCTCTCAAGGATAATTACCTATGTATTTCTAGTCTAGGCTGGAGGTTCTATCTCTATTTTTATCTGCTACCTATAGGTGGCCTCAGAGTGGGATAGAGATTGTCAAACTTCTAGAGCTTCTCACAACTGTTATTACCTTCTTGTCACCATAGTTCATTGTTTTGTCTCCTTGATTATGATAACAAAAGACTAAAGGAAAGAGTCAAGTCAAGGGGAAATATGGAAGATGTTTTCAATGATATTATTGAGCAAATTGGAGAAGTGAAATTTGTTTGGGTTAGGGAGGGAGAAGAATGCCTGAAACTGAACATATCAAAAACTGAACTTGTGTACATATTCTAAATAAAATTAGACACAGGTATAGATTTGGAAGTCACTTGAATGCAAGGACCAGTTTGGATGAATATTTAGTTGAGAATTTTCTTTTACTTTTAAAATATGCTACATTGATTCTCTAGCCCATTTCCATTCCTATTCCATTACCACCACCACCACCACCACCAAAGCAATATGATTTACATAGTGCTTTAAGGTTTGAAAGGTGCTTTTCAAATATTATCTCTTTTTATACTTTTAGCAACCCTTCTGGGAGGTAGGTGATGTTACCCTTATGAGTAATATTTTTACACATGAGGAAACTGAGAGAAACAGAGGTTAAGAGACTTGCCCAAAGTCACTTAGCTAGTGAATGTCTGAGGCCAAATATAGTCAAATAAGACACCTAGGTTTTAGTCTTAGTGTCTGAGTTTTTTTGGGGGGAGTGTAATGGTTTTGATAGGGTAATATTCCTTTAACAAGTACTGTATAGGACTTCTGATCTTACTGGCTGAACTATATCTTAGTGTCAGAAGAATAATTGAAGTTGACTTTCTAATTTTTAGGGTGTAAGACTTTTCTTCCGTCATCTTGTTCATGAAATGCTGAACTATAAATCCATTTGGACTGGTAGTACTAGAACACTAAAAGTCTCAGCAAAATTTCCAGACTAGGTGAATTAGATTTAAATTTGTTCAACCTCTTTCTGGGCAGCATTATTTTTTCATTATCTGTAATTAGCATTTCTTTAACGCTAGGTGTTAGTGAAAGTTTTAATCTTAATTGCAAAGCTCAGTGTACCTTCACCTTTTCTAATTCTGAGTACGTCTGCCTTGCCATATTTCACATTTCCCTTACCGCCAACTGTCATAGGCATCCTATTACCTAGTCTTTTCCCTAGACAAAAAAGATATCCTGGATTTCTCTTTCCACCCTAGTTTTCCTTATAGCTCCCTCTCCCTTATAGATGTCCTATAGCCTTTATTTTAGTCCTATGCTTTTTTCTACTACAAATTTCTTTGTTTCTCATTCTTCTTATTACATTGATTCTTCCAAACCTTAGCCTCTCCTTGTTTGTTCTATTTTCTAAGGAATTGTGCTTGATTAAATAGAACCACAGTATGGTAAAAAGAGCTAAGAGTCAAAATTACCAAGTTCTAGCTTTGGCTCTGTTGCTAAGAAAATTTGGGATCTTGATCAATTTATGTAAATTCTCTGGGTCTTAATTTCCTCATCTGTTGGAAAAAATTCATAAGGATTAGTATAGGGCATTTATAAAGGATCTTTAAACTCTAAAATTCTGATACTAAGGAAGACAAGGACATTGCTCCCATTTCCTCTGTTCCAAAAATCTTTCCATTTTAACTCTATTCCTTTCCTTTTCATGAGTACTGCTAATCTTCTCTCCTGCTTGCAAGCCATGCCAAAATTTCATTATCTTTGATTGTCTTTGAAACTCTTCTCTGCCTTTAGCTCTCTATCTCCCAGATCTCTTAAAAAAAGGGGACGAGAAATATGATTGTAAAAACTCCTGAGTATTAAAGTCAAGGTTAATCAATCCATATAAATAGGTTCTCACCTACTTATTTTACATTTGGTGAGTAAGAAAACCATGTTAAGACAACTAATAACTTTACTCCATACCTTTGTGTCATCAAAGAATGACCAGGAAGTCAAGAAATGTTCCACAGATGGTGGAAATTCATGGTTTAGGCCCACCTCCCAGAATCTTTTGATTACTGCTGTGCACAGCCAACATTGTGATTTAACTAGGATTTCTCCTGGGACTCTTGTATAAGGGAGGAACACTGAGATTGTAGTTGCTTTGTCTGTAGGAGTGTCTATGAGTTAACTATATGAATCAGTTAGTTGAGTTGCTAATCAGGCCTGGGTTGCAAGTTCAGTTTTAGAAGAGACAAGTTATCTTCACTTCTCCAGAGAAAATCTCTTTTTTATCACCTCAGATTGTGCCTGCCATCTGGCCAACTTTCTTAAAAATGAGGACCATTGATGACTAGATCCTAGGTAATAGAGTGAGTGCTAAAGACTCAGGGCAATCTGATACCTTCTACTCCCAGAGAAATAATTTTAAGCATCACTAGCAAGGGGTCTGAAGTTGCATCTTATTGAAAGGATAGCCTCTGATAATGGTGATCTACTGACTGTAGGGCAGGCCAAAAAGGCCTGAGTGTGTCTCACCCTGTTCCTATCTTCAGTACTGGCCTGGGCATTGGTTACCAGATCTGCCTCATTGTGTTTAGCATCTTCTGGATCCAAAAATAGCCCACCATAGATCATAATTTCTTACTTCAATTCAACTAATTAATTAAAAATTTTTTTGAGCTTTTAGTGTGTGGAAGAGATTAGACTTTCAGTGACCTCACTTATAGACTTATATAATTTAGATCTAGAAGGATCCTTAGAGATCAGTTAGTCTCCCTTTCAATTTACAAATGATGAAACTGATATCTATAGAGGGGAAGTGATGTCCAAGGTCACAGACATAGCAAGTGATAGATACAGAATTTGAATTCAGTGCCACAAACATAGACAGCATCAAACCTTGGGGAAAGCCTTTAATCAGTAAGCAAAAATAGAAGTAGATGAATACTCTGTTATACATGATATAATGTGACTGGTCACTTTACCAACCAAAATGCAAGTATTCTCATTGACTGGAGTTTGTCATAAAGACAAAATTTCACTATTGTGAAAACTGGGAAATGTAGAAGTAGAAGAGTAATTTTCCTACCTCTCAGTGTTGCTTTGAGAATCCAATGAGATAATGGATATATTTATACAAACCCTAAAGAGCTACATGAATATTAGATATCATAATTATTATTGTTAGAAAGGATAGAGGAAGAGCAGGAAATATGTCAAAGTATGAAGAAGATAATGTGGTAAATAGGTACAGGGATGAGTGATAGTCTAATAGTGGCAATAAGTGACAGCAGAGAAAGCAGTTGGTCACAGGATGTAAAGAGAATATGATAATAATAGCTTTGCAGTTTAAGGGTAGTTCACTACTATGTACCCAAGTAATCTCTGATGGTCACATTTTGCTACACTCAGGGTTTACCACTCACTCTAAGACAGTGATATTTTTCTGATAAAAAGATACTTTAGTAACAAGGAAAATTAAATCCTATTCATTTCAATGAACCCTGAGCAGATCGTTATATTACAGTCATCAGTGAAATGTGAAATGATGTCTAGTTCACTCTCTTTAAAGAATGTGGAAACATAGAAATATATTAAAAGAGATTTCTATAAGAATTGGTTTAAAGTTTCAACACTTAAAGGGTTAATATTTAATTAAATGGAAAATTCATTTGTGAAATAATTTGTTCCCTTATGATGATGGATAAATAAAATATTGCTATAGTTAAATGACTGTACAAATCTGGGGAGTAGAGGGGAAGAAACTATCTAGCTGAATGAAGACAGGTAAATTGAACAAATTGAGAAACTCAGAAAATGGAGAGGAAAAAATGGACTGCCATGCAAAGAAGTAAGAGCATGTGAGAAAAAAACAATTTATATTCATGCATATAGTCTTTAGGCCATCAATGATTCAGGTTATAATATTAATAAGTTTAGCCTAGAGATGAGGAGGCTGAGTTACAAAAATTATCTTCAAATTGTAAATTTTGGCTCATGTGGAAAAGAGTATACAAACCCTAAAACCCATTTGCAAATAGGCAAATTGACCTATTTGATTTTTTTCATTGACATCCAAATTTAAGGAATACTTAAGGCTACTTGGAATCTGGCACTCTAATTTATATCTTGGTGGACAAAGACTGGAGATATTACATTGCTAATGGTCATTGGTCTCTTGAGTTGCTGTTGAGGTCAGGTGGCCAAAAATATAGTTACTATAATAAAGTTAAGTTGTAGTCTCTTTCATGGTGAGTGGATCCATCAAGACACAGAACTTCCAAAGGGTAAGTGATACAAAAGATTCTTGTTATTTTTTGTGACAGGGTACAGATAAATAAAATTATAAAATTTTAGAGTTAAAAGAGAGTTTAGAAATAATTTAGTCCAAACCATTCATTTTACAGATGAAGCAACTGATGCCTAGAGAGGCTGAAGAACTCTACATGGTGATAAGTAATCCAGGTACCATGGGATCATTATGTGATATGACAAAACTTGTTATCAGTAATATTCCAGCTAGGGAAGGCAAATTAAGCAATGATATGATATTCATCTAACTCATGTTAGATGAATCATTCCATGGTATGTTGTCACAAGTAGAAAAGAAGAAAGGAAAGAATGAAGTAAGGGAAGCATGGATAAAAGGATAAAAGAAGAAAAAGAGGTAAGAAAGAATAAAAGACTTTGGTAGTGGTGCAATGGGAAGAGGATGGGATTTGGAGTCAGAGGATCTGAGTTCAAATGTCCTTTCTGCCACTTACCTTGGGCAAATCATGTTTTTTTTTTTCTTTCAATTAAGTGACTTGCTCAGGGTCACACACCCACTAAAAGTCTGAGGCTGGATCTGAACTCAGGTCCTCCTGATTCCAGGGCTGGTACTCTATCCACTACATCACCTATCTGCCACTCATGTTGTCTTTCATGGCTTTAGTTTCTTCATCTACAAAACTAGGAGGGGGTTGGAGTAGGTGGCTTTTAAGGTTCCTTTTTAGTTCTAGTTCTGTGGTTCTCTGAATGATATCAGAACAATTATGTAAAGCTGGAGTTAGGACATAATTAGGAGAGAAGGCAAAAAGCTACAGTAAAAATGTGGCTGGGTGTATATTCTGCATATTTTTCTAGTATACTACTTTTTATTTATTTATTTTTAAATAGAAATCTTTCCAAAGCATACTATGCAATTTCCTACCGTTTTAACTATAGCATTTTTCTCAATAATTCTGCATCATCATTATATTATAATACTTCAAGGATCTGTGATTTCATTGGCATCATCATCATAGCATCATAGCTTTAGAATTGGAAAGGACTAGAGTCCATCTAATCTTGGTACTCCCTCTAGTGGTGCACTTTGCAGCTTCTATATGACTTAGATGGTTTTCAAGAATTCTTCTGAATGAAAAATTAAATCTAATTATCCTGGAATCAATCTGATGGCAAACCTTTCCAAGCAAGGCTAGGCTGATGTTCGTATAGCAGACACAAATTACTTTACTAGACTTTTCTAGCTTGGTAATACCCTCTAGTGTTTATATCTTGTTAACACAAGCTTTGTGAACCAAGGATTATCTTCATGCTTTGATGAGATATTGGAGTAAATTGTGAGTGAAAGGACGTCATGATAAGCATCAGCTATTGGCACATATTGATCACATTGCTATAGATACATAAGCAGATAGTATGTAATACAGGAAAAATGTAGCATATTTACCTGGAATTCATTATCTTGCATCTCTGATTAACAAAACTTTCCTTTTGGTTATTTGCCTTTTTTTTAATGAGGATGAAGCAAAGCATGAAAAATGATGGACTGTTGTTTTTCCCTCTAAGGATTCGTTGTATGTGTCTTATGTATACCCATTTATGTATAGTTATCTTTCACAGTAGAATATAAGCTCATTGAAGGCAGGAATGCCTTTGCCCTAGCACCTAGAAAAGTATCTGTTATAAAATAAGAACTTAATGAATGCTTGTTGAGTGATTGTTCAACTAAGCAGGGTAACATAACTTCCTTTTAGGAAAATTAATTAGTGAATCAAAGGCCAAAGAAGCTTTATCTTTAGCAATTTTCTTATATTTCAGAAATATATCATCTTTACTATTACATGATTTTAACTTTTCATCTCTATTTAACATATTATGTGTGATTTCCGCATGATAGGTAATGGACCACAAGCACCTCTTTGCCAGCCTGCTTCCCATTCTTTATCTTGTATGAATTATTAGTTTGTATAAAGTGAAAATAAGTTAATCAATGAACAAAGATTGATTAAGCACCTGGTATGTGCCAGGCATTCTGCTGAGTACTAGGGATAAAAATACAAAGTCACATAATCCTTACTATCAAAGAGCTTATGTTAGAGTATTTTGAGGAAGGTTACTCCCAAGTCTTATAGGCAGGGTGGTAAAGGGGAAAGACTCTGCCGTCAGAAAATCTGGATTCAAACCCCACCTCTGACACCATGATCTTAAGTACATTACTTACTCTTCCTGGACTAATGTCCTTATCTATAAAATAAGAGAGCTGGAGCAGATAAGCTCTGAGGTCTTGTTCAGCTCTACATTTATGCTCTTTGCAATCATTGCCAGATAAAGGTGACAGTTCTGCTGAAAAAATTCTAGGTCATAAGTTTCTCTAAACTCTTTTTAATATTTATTATTGAACAGATTTCCAGGTATTGGCAGCATTAAAATTTAATCTTTTATCTTAAAATAAGATTGAAAGTCTTATGTATTTCCTATACCAGCAAATCAGGTTTCTCATTAAATTCTATTTTTGTAACAACATTTCATGTTATGAATAACCTTGCACTAAAGGTAACATCAGTAAGGTAACATCGGGAGTGGAAGATGGTAAAATATCCTCAGATACTAACTGTGCTTAAGTAGGGTGAAATCTACACTTGTCTAGCAACAGAGTAACTTAACAATCTTCAGATAAAGCATTGGTTCTGAAATGATCTTTCACTGAAACTGAGAGAATTGAAGCAGGCAGATTCTATTTTGTGTTGCTCACAGAGCATATGCATTAGCTTGTGCACTGTAAACAACAGGTGTGACATCTTTGGAAATTTTGGGATGATGAAATTCTACAGTCACCAGAGGTTTTTATTTTTATGGATCTTGCAGCATTTGTACATGCAAGAACAGGTAACTTATCTTTATTCTGCTAAAAAAAAAACCCTAGAGATTTGATTTATTGGCATCTGTCAGAGTTGGAGTTGGTGAAGACTGCCAAAATAGACCAACTTCATCAACATTCTGAAGTTGTTAATGGTATGGATTGTGTTCATAAATAAGTTTTCTGAAAAAGCCACAACTTTCATTCTGAAACATCAAAGGCTGCCTTCTTAAGGTCCACGTGGTGCAGTCAACTGATAAGAATTATCGTCAGAGAGCATCCAAAACAATACCATCTGATATTCAGTTGTAAGACCTGTGAATATACTTAGCCTTGGAGACCTGAGGAAAGATACCTGATTGCTGAAAGATACCTGATTGAAGAACTGTCATATCAAAGAGGAGTTGAATTTATTTTGTTTAGCCTCAAAGGACAGACCTAGAAACGCTAGGTGATTTGTGAGATCATAGGTTCAGAGTCAACCCCCCTCCATTTTATAGATTGGGAAACTGAGGCTTAGTGAGATTAAGTGTTGTCCATGGTCCTGAAGGCTGTAAGTAGCAGAACCAGTATTTGAAATCATGTCCTCTAACTCCAAATCCAGTTCTCTTTCTGCTGTACCACATTGAATTAAAATAAGAGAGAGGCAATGGGTAAGTGTGTATCTGTGTTTTGCACATGCCCATATTACCTAAGATGGAGAGACTTGCTTCTGAGAGAGAACATTCTGCATTCCCCTTCCAAATGGGTTGGGAATAGCTTCTTTTCCATTGATTGCATATCTGGAACAGGTTGCATCTTTAAAACTTCCAGACTGGGAGTCTTACTTTTTTTTAAGTTGTATCCAAGGGAGTGAAGGTCTTGCTCCTCCACTGCATGGATATCATGAACCGAGTTGGGAGACTACCTTCCCCTTCTCATCTTTAGGCTTTGTGACCCCTTGATTTGGGCTTGGGGTTTTGTTCTCTTTTGTTTATCTTTTTAGTTCTAGGAGCAGGTGATGGAGTCCCCACCACATCTGGACTTGGTCCTCCATTCTGTACTATGCAACTAAAGCAATCTTTATGAAGTGCAAGTTCGATCATGTCGTTCTCTCCACTCATTAAGTAAACTTCATTAATTCCCTATTTCCCCAAGGGCCAAATAATAAATCTACTGTTTGATATTCAAAGCCCTTCATAACCTGACCCTTTTCAGTTTTTCCAGTTTTCTTACCCTTTATGCCCCTCTCCATGCTCTACTGTACAGTGACTTTGATCTGCTTACTGTTCCTTGCACAAGAAACTACATTTCCATATAGTGCATTTTCTCTGGCTAGAAATTCCTCATCCCTCCTTACTGCTACTTTCTGGTTTCCTTCAAGTCTCAGCTAAAATCCCTTCTTCTACAAGACTTTCTTTATCCTTTTTGATTCTAATGCCTTCTCACTGAGACACCTTCAAATTTACCCTGTATATATCTTGTATGTACACAGTTGTTTCCATGTTGTCTTCACATTAGAATGTACACTTCTTGAAGGCAGGAAGCATTTTTTCCCCTTTCTTTGTATCCTAGTACTGAGGACAGTTCTTGGTATATAGTAAGCACTTAATAAATGCTTGCTATTTTTATGGAGGTGGTGGCAGTGATTTTTGACAGAAATGAGGGAATTTAGGAGAGGGGAGATTTTAGGAAGAAACATAATGAGTTCAGTTTTAGACATGTAGACTTTAATATGCCTTGATCTCTGTTATCCCAGCTTTTCAAATACTGCTGCCAAAATGCCAATGCAATTAACTTATTCTTTTTTTCACTTTTCCTGTAATTGTAAGAAAGATGCATTCTGAACATTTTGTGAAATGCAGCTTTTTGGTGCTTCTCTTGTCTCCCAGGCCTGTAGTTTCTTATGGTCTTTCCTTATGCACTTGTCAGCTAGCATTTATTGTCTACTTAGTGCCAGGCACTATGCTAAGCAGTGGAGATAAAAAAGAAAGGTCAACCCCCACAAAAGCCCCAAACCCAAAACTAGTCCTTGTTCTCAAGGAGATCACAAATGGGAGGGACAGTGTGCAAGCAACAATATGTACAAAAAACCACATACATGATAAATTGGAGTTAATCTCAAAGAGAAGGTGCTAAGACTAAGAAGGACCATTTTGCCTCTCTTTGACTCTATTTCATAATCTGTAAAAGATGGGGGCTGGTCTTGATGACTTCATAGGTTACATTTAGCTCCTACATTATGTGATTCAGCTGTGCCTGCTAGCCTGGTCTGGTCTTCACTATTGAACTCTTTGCTTTGCTTGAAAGTGGTTCCCTTTTGGTTTCTAGCTGGCACATATGTTTACGTGTATGTATGTGTATGTATACAAACACATATAGACATATATGTATATATACACATGTGTATACATTTGTACACATGCATGTATTTTACTTATATATACATGTATGTATATGTATATGTGTGTATATGCACATATGTATATATGTGTGTATATATGTATATGTGTGTGTGTATATATATAAGCTGAGTCCTTCAACACTTGGCTTAGCTTATGAGAGAAGATGCTTCTCCCTTCTGCCTTGCCACGTCTTTTCTGAAAACAGCACATAGCCTTTCTTTTATGTGGTATGAATTTTCTACTAAGCCTAAGGAGTGGGTAGAGGAGTTACAATTACAACATTTCTAGAGGCCTTATTAATTCACCCAAGGTTCCCTACACCTCTGAATCCTAAATTCTTGTCGCTTAGTGGACCCATGATTTTGCTTTTATATAATGCACAGGAATCAGATATTCTTGTTTCCTTGTTTTGACCTCTGACCTCTATTAGATCTCCTCAGAGCCTATCATACCAATCTTGTGTGTGTGTAGAGAAGAGGAACCACAATTATTTTGCAACGTTTTGGTGGACTACTCCCACAACTACATGGTGGCCTACTAGTATAAAGTCCTCAAACCTTGTTGAAGGAAAAACAAAATAATAACAAACTGTTCAAAGAAAAGGTAAAATGTCCATTTGTCTGCTGTTGTACCAGCTACTTGATGACCTTGGATAAGAGTCCCTGTAGTTTTATCTAAGAGGACTACATTCACAATTGTAAAATTATTTGGTCTCTTCTCCATTGTCTCCTCCCTTTGAACAGGGGATGTTTTCTTATTCTGGTAAATTCTGCCAGTTGTGCTCCAAACACTCCCTTTTCTCCCTTGACTCATCCCCCTCTTTCTGTACCCTCTCCTTTCCTGTGAGATGTTTTACTTATCTATTGTAAGGTGCCATAGAGTGCTGCTGATTGACTCTATACTATTATTAGTCCTGAAAGGTTATAAAAACCAAGTATGTACCCCAGGAATCTGTGGCATGCTAATAAATCTCTTTGCTTTCAGTTTGGTCTCCTATTTTTGACCCACAGTCATTGGACCTCTACTGATGGGTATACTTCCCTCACAGTGGTGAGAGAATTCCCTGACATATGTCTGTGTAAAATCTTCCGTTGTATCTCCATTTATAGCAAGTGGATTCATTTTGATAAAGCGTTAGAAGTTTCAGCCCTCCTAGAATTTGCTTCCCTGGGCCTCAGTTTTTAGTTGGTCAACAAGTATTAACTGCTTCCTATATGCCAGGCACTGTGCTGTGCAATGGAAGTGCAAGGAAAGGCAAAAGTAGTCCCTGCACTCGAGGAGCTCACACTCTAATGGAGAAGACCATGTGAAAGTAATTATGTGCAAACAAAATAAACATAGTACACATTTGAAGATAATCAATTGAGGGAAGAAACTAGGATTAAGGGGGATCAGTAAAGGTTTCTTGTCAAATTTTTTAGGATAGGAGATCTGGGCCTTAACAGGCATACCCTTTTAATTGCATCCCTAAGCCTTTTTCTGAATCTCTGGCCAATAAGGAAGTTATAATCATTTTTTTAATAATCATTTCTTTTAACCTTGAACCACTGGTCATGAACTTGGCAGAGATCCTTGTTATTGATTTCTGATGGTTTATCTAAATAAGTATAGAGAATCAATGAGGCAGGTGCTATTATTTTTCGCATTTTACAGTTGAGGAAACTAAGGCCAATAGCAATTAAGTGACTTTACCAGGGTCACAATCTAGTGAGCAGGATTTGAACTCTGACTTGACTTCAGATCCAACATTCAATCCACTCTTCCAACTAGTTGCCTATTCCTGCCCCCAGAAACACTTTTTATCCTGTAAGATCATATCAGCCCTGGAACTCACATTTTATCAGCGCTTACTGCCCATGGGATCCCTCTGATAGAAGGGCAGAGCAGAGAGCTCTTCCCAGAATTCTCCTTTTAAGGAGGACCCCCAGGCCAGCTGTTTCTTTATTTCTCACCTTACTGCATTCCTTTGGACATCTAATAATTTACCCATGCCCAGTATCTTTCCTTCTCATTAGATTGTAAGTTTCTTGAAAGCAGAGACTTTCTCTTTTTCATATTTATATCTTTATGCTTAGCTTGGTTCGTTGTGAATAATAGGTGCTTAGTAAATGTTTGCTGACTGACTGATGGCTATTTTTGACTGCATTGATGAAGTTGGCTTTTTTTTAAACCTAGATTTTTTTTTAAACCTAGTATTTCTGTCCCCTCCTTACTGAAGTTACTGTCCCCAAGATGATAGAGTCTAGGCCTCCATGATAGTATCCCTTTGAATTTGGCCATATGCTCAGAGTTCCTTCAGATCTTTTGCTCTTAGACCCAAGACACTTTCCGTTTAAAACTATGTGCTTTGGCAAACCTCATCCCCAACTCCACTCCAATTTCTGTTTCTGAGATCCTGGGTTAGTTGCTTTCTGGGTGCCAGCCTTTACAAAGAGGGGAAAAATACACTTGGTATGCACAATAAATAATATCAAACTTCCATGGAGGAAGGATCTGGCACTGTATAGGTGCATAATAGGGAACTTTTTTCATTATATTTTTCCTTTGCCACCTGAAATTATTTCTTTAGTGAGTTTAATTATAATTAGGTCAGAATATATACTATGTGCTAACATTTTTTAAAATGTGCTAAAACCATTCCAAAAGTATTTAAGATTTTTAACTTTTATCTGTCTGATTACTTATATAACTTCTGTGAGTAACCATGGTTAAAACTGTGATGATTCCTATATTCCTACATATTTCTGGCTGCTTATCCTGTTGGAACTTAAATGAGGACTCTCAATAATGAAAGTCACAAATCAAAAGAAAGAATGTATGAAAATGGATTACAATATAAAGACCTATCACCATAACTCTACATTCCTGATAAAATGAAAACCATAATTTGACAGATGTAAGAGGCTGAAAAATGTCATTTAATAAATTAAGAATGAGTTACTCTTTCCTATTGTAAAAAATGAATAAAGAACTTTTTTTTGCTGTAGTTCTGAAGGATACATGGTGCAGTGAATAGGAAGTCTGTCTCAGAGTCACGAACGCCTGGGTTCAAGTTTTATCTGTGACACATATTGGCCATGAGACCCTGCCCTAGTCACTTAACTTGGCAATGCTCTAGGCTAGGGCTTCTTAAACTTTTTCTATTTATGACCCCTTTTTGCCTGAGAAATATTTACGTGATCCCATATATAGGTTATATAGGTATATAAAATAGGTATACAAATTGAATATTTACCAATAATAAATTGTAAAGAAATTTATTTTGAAACAATTTTTGATATATATATAATTTTACCATTTATTAAAGATGAAAACAAATTTGCATACTAATGATATGGATGTGGTTGTTTATTTTTACATAAAGAAATAAATCTTGATGGAATATTTGATACTGCAGGATATAGAGCATCTTCAACATTTTTTCAGAGTTGATCGATATTTTGATTCTATGATCATCAATGCTAAGTATGCCACTTTGCATAAATAAGTAGTACAAAATGGCAGAAGTATGTTTAGGGCCATTACAGAAATTGTTGGAAATTCTGTCCTAATCCCAAGCCAAAATTCATTTAATGAATTTTTAGGAAACTCAAATTTTAAGCCTGTGTCGCCTGATAACTTGGCAAATTGTTGTGTGTTCAGAGTCAAGACTGCAGTGAATTGCATGATGCAACATGAACAAGCATTGCCAAAAACACCTCGGATTCATTACGTTTGATTTTGCATTAATTTTTGGTTGTTGCATGTTCAGATACCTTTTACTGTTGCCAAATTTTTCACGACCCCCACATTCAGTTATATGAGCCCATATGGGGTCGCAGTTTAAGAAGCACAGCTCTAGGCAATTTTTGGCAGTTATAAGTTGCACAAGGGCTGTTAGTCTCTATTGGTAGAAAGAGTTTTCTCACTAGGAGTTCCCCTTACCAGTGAAATCAGAAATCTAAAAGACTGTACCCAAGGACCTAGAAGGCCACAGGTGGCCTCAAGGCCACAGATTCCCTACTCCTAGACTCTAGCCCAATCTTCTTTCCCAAGATTATACTACTTCCCCATAAAGAATAAAAAAGAAAAAAAAACTTGTTAAATAACCCCCCAGAACCCTGCATTTTAAAAGTCATTTGTATTTGGCTTATTTTAATAAGTTGAGGGTTTTTTTGGGGGACAAGACCTAAGATTTTATTGGTTTAGGGGACTCTCAGTGAGGGGATTCTCTCTACCAACTCAGTTTGGTACCTATTCTGTAACTTAAAGTCTTCAACGATTGTCCAGAGCACCAAATAATGAAACGACTTGCTGTATAGTCAGTATGTGTCATATGTGGAATTCGAATCCAATTCTTCCAGATTCTAAGGGTCATATTACCTCTCATTTAACAAGTAAAGGATTGAAAGTACAACAATGCAAATAATGTGTCTGCATCGCACATATTTCCTATGGATTTTAAGCAGTATTACCCCATTTTTATTTTGGATAGTTTATTCCATAGAACAATGGGTAATGATATGGATAATATTCCATTGAGCAGTGGATAATGATAATGATAATAATAATAGCTAGCATGTATATAGTGCTCTAATGTTTATAAAGCACTTTATGTAGGTAATCTTATTTGGTCCTCACAACAACTCTGGGAGATAGGTGCTGTTAATATCTGCATTTTGCATCTGATGAAATTTAGGCCTAGAGAGGTTAAGTGACTTGCCCCAGGTCACATAGCTAATCAGTGTCTGAGGCAGGATTTGAACTTGGTTCTTCCTGATATTAAGACCAGCAGTATCCACTATATCACCTAGCTGCTTGTATATCTTATAGAAGAAGTTTTAGTAAATAAGGCCTGAGTAAAATTCTTGGTATGGTGACAGTAGATGAAGTCACTTGAGTAATTCAGGGACCAGCCCTGTAACTCCCTAAAGTACAGCAATGTCAACTTAGGGCAAACAACCCACAATTTGGAATGAAAATTATTCCAAATAGTAAGATTCAAGAAGAAACTAATGACAATTTGCAACTTCTCTGGAAAGTTGGTAGGCATTGTATCCTTAGCACCTGGCAGGCAATGTAACACTCAATAAATTCGTGTTCAATTGAATTGAATTCCCAGAGCCATTTCTGATTCTGCTGGCTCTATGTATTACATGACTGGACTCATCCATCAAGATTCTTTCATTATGCCCTAGAGCCATAACTAGTAGGGTTTCTTAATGCAACTGGAAAGAGAATTCACCTGTCTGGGGAGGAGGAAGGTGTAGGGGAAGGAAGAAGCAAAGAAGCTTGTGCCATCTGGTATTTTCTGATTCTAATTATTTTTGATAAGTAGATGCTTAGTTTAGTTGTTTCTATGCTATGGAAGGAATGTCATCCATATCACTTCCAATCCCTGGGACAAATTCTGATTCCTTAGCACCTGTTTCCATCCCTATACCCAAGGGTGGGCTGGGGCTAGCTCATATGCCCTTGCTAGAGCTGATTGTTGAATTTTCGGTGGACTCATTTACACCTCTGAAATCAGTAAATGCTAAAGATCATAGCTCGATTAATTTTTTTTATTGTCTAGACTTAAAAAAAGTGACAGAGAGAATATTAGTAGTGCAGCTTAAACTTAAATGTGTGTTGAATATTTTTTCCTTACTGGAGAGCCTGTTATTAAACATAGACCATCACACACCTGGCTTTATCTGTTTTTGATTGATATTGTAAGCTGACCAACATGGGTTTACTGAAAGAAAATTCTATGGAACATCATTGGATAGACTGTTAAAATTTTAAAATATTTCATTGGACCTACTTTTATTCTTTTAGGGGAAGTAGTATAATTTTGGAAAAGAAGATTAGGCTAGAGTCCAGGAATGGGGAATCTGTTGCTTTGAGGCCACGTGTGGCCTTCTAGGTCCTTGGGTGCAGCCCACATTTTACAGAACAAATCCTTTTCTTAAGGAAATTTCTTCTGTGAAGTTTGCATTCAGTCAAAGGGTCACGTGTGGCCTCAAGGCCACAGGTTTTCCACCCCTGGGCCAGACCTTTTTAAAAATGTATATCCCAGGTAGGTGGCACAGACCTTGTGGTGAAATTAAGTATTTTAGTCTCATCTGTGTTTAAGAGGTATTTTGTTCTTTATAACAAGTTCTACCATTATTTCAGAAATATGTGGACCTATCTTTACCCCTGCATTTGGATCAAGAGCAGCAATATGCTTTTCTAGGTACATCTTTCTTTTTTTTTAAAGATAAATCAAATTTAAAGTGCTGATGATTTCAGAGGACCTTAATTGTGATTTTAAAAATTATTTAGTTGAATAGGACTTCCAGGAGCAACGATGGTGGAGTAAGCAGTAAATCAGTGTAACTCTCCTATATTCATCTCCAAACAACAATAAAGTAGTAACCCAAAACAAAGCCTGAGATAGGAGAACCAGCAAACAGATGGGGTGAAACAATCTTTGAACCCAAAAAACTTGAAAGATGGACAGGAAAGGTTTGTCCCACTTGGGTAAAAGGGGAGTGCAGTTCAGGGTAGAAAGCATCCCAGCAAACCAGCAATAAGCCCCACCTTAGCAAACCAGTGTTACATCCAGAGTCCCAGTGCAGTACAGCAGACAAATGCCAACACCAGGATTCCCCACATGCATCAGCATAGATAGGGAAATGGGCAGACTACAGCTCTGAGAACCACTAAGTGCTTCAGTGTAGTCTTGGGCAAACAGACAATCTCCAGTGGCCAGACCTCTATGGGCTTCAGTGAAGCCCCAGGCAAACAGGTAGATGACAACTTTACAGGTGCCTAAGGAGACAGGTAGCCCCCAATGCCCAGACCATCACATGTTTCAGTGCTTTCTGGGGAAATGCAGAAATGCCACCAGCCTCAGCACAAACTAGACACCCATGACTAAGACCCCAGCTCAGCACCAGGTAAGCTGCCAGACCCCTACAACCTCCAGCAGCCCCCGTCAACCCACACTACACTCCCTAGTGTAGCATTAGAAATGAGGGTCACCAATGGGCCTCAGGGCAACATCAGTACAGCAACAGGTAAACAGCCAGTGCCTGTGGCCTCTGGCACAAGAAATCTGAGATGGTGCCACTTCCACCCTGGGAGTAGAGATCAAATTTAAAAGAAAAGAAAAAAAGCCAAAAAAAGATGAGCAAAAACCACCACCACCACCAACAAAAAGAATCTGACCATATAAAGTTATTATGGAGACAGGGAAGCTCAAGACACAAACTCAGAAGAGGACAACAATATTAAAACACCTATGAGCAAAAACCCAAAGTAAAATGGGAGGTGGTCTCAAGCCCAGAAAGAACTCATGGAAGAACTCAAACAGGAGCTTAAAAAGCATGTAAGAGAGGTAGGAGAAAAGTAGTGAAAAGAAATGGGAGTGATGCAAGAGAATTATGAAAAAAGAGTCAACAGCCTGGAAGAAGAAAACAACTACTTAAAAATTGGACAATTGGACAAGTGGAAAAGGAAGAAACAAAGCTAATTAAGGAAAACAATACTTTCAAAGTTAGAATTAGGCAAGTGGAAACTAACGACTCTATGAGACATTTAGAATCAATCAAAAGAATTCAAAAGAATGAAAAATGGAAGAAAATGTAAAATACCTCATGGGAAAAGCAACTGACCTTGAAAATAGAATCCAGGACAGACAATATCAGAATCATTGGACTACCAGAAAGCCATAATCAAAAAGACCTGGAAAACTGCCGTGATATTTTGGAACTAAAGGGCAAAATAGCCATGGAAAGAATCCACCTAGGAAAGAGATGACCAAAATAAAAGCTCCAAGGAAGATCATAGCCAAATTTTCAACTACCAGGTTAAGGAAAAAATACTGCAAGTAGCCACAAAGAAACAATTCAAACATTGGGGAGCTACAATCAGGATCACATAGGACTTGGCAGTTGTAATATTAAAGGATTGGTAGTCATGGAACATGATATTCTAGAGGGCAAAGGAGCTAGGACTACAACCAAGAATCACTTGCCTGGCAAAATTAAATGTAATACATGAAGGGAAAAATGGTCATTCAATGAAATAAAAGAATTTCAAGCTTTCATAAGGAGAAGACCAGAATTAAACCAAAAATTTGACCTTCAATATCAAGACCCAAGAGAAGCATAAACAAGCAAAAAGGGAAAAGAAAACACAAGGGATTCAATAGAGCTAAACTGTTTACATCCCTACATGAGAAGGTGATACTTGTAATTCTTAAAAATTGAATCACTAATAGTACAGCTAGAAAGAACATAAATAGACAGATGGTACTGGCCTAAGGTGAATTTGAGGGAATTATGTAAAAATAATTAAGTGATGAGAAAGAGGAGCACACTGGCTGAAGAAAGAAGGGAGAGGTAGAATGGGGTAAATCATCTCATCTGAAGAGAAATATTTGAAAGACATTACAGTGGAGGGAAAAATGGGAAGGTGGGTGATGATATCGCTAGAATCTTGCTTTCATCAGTACTGGCTCAAAGAGGGAATCATACACATAATCAGTTGCATATACAAACAGTTAGTGATCATAAATGGGAATGTGAATGGTATGAACTCTCATGTAAAATGAAAGCAGATAGCAGAGTGAATAAAAAATCAGAATTCTGTAATATCTTATTTACAAGAAACACACTTGAAGCAGAGAGAGACACACAGAGTAAAGATAAGGTGCTGGAGCAGAATCTGTTATGCATCAGCTGAAGTTAAAAAAAAAAAGCAGGTTTAATAATCTTGATCTCAGGGGGCAGCTAGGTGGCACAGTGGATAGAGCACCAGACCTGAAGTCAGGAGGACCTGAGTTCAAATTCGGCCTCAGACCAAACACTTGACACTTACTAGCTGTGTGACCCTGGGCAAGTCACTTAACCCCAATTGCCTAAAAAAAAAATCTTGATCTTAGACAAAGTAAAAGCAAAAAATACCTTTTAAAAGAGATAAGGAAGGAAACTACATCTTGCTAAATTGTACCATAAATAATGAAGCAATATCAGTACTAAACATAGATGGTGGTGTAGTATCCAGATTCTTAAAGGAGAAGTTAATTGAGTTACAAGCATTACGAAATATAAAATAGACAATTTTTATTATATTAGAATAAAAAGCTTTTGTACAAACAAAACCAATGCAATCAAGATTAGAAGGAAAGCAGAAAGCTGGGAAACAATCTTTACAGCAAGTGTCTCTGATAAAGGCCACATTTCTCAAATATGTAGAGAACTGAGTCCATTTTATGAGAATACATGCCATTACTCAATTGATTAATGGTCAAAGGATATGAACAGATGAAGAAATCAAAAATATCTATAGGCATATGAAGAAGTGCTCCAAATCACTTTTGATTAGAGAAGTACAGTTTAAAACAACTCTGAGGTACCACTCTATGAATATCAGATTGGCTAATATGACAAATAAGGAAAATGATAAATGTTGGAGAAGATGTGGGAAAATTGGGACACTAATGCACTGTTGGTGGACTTGTGAACTGATCTGAACATTCTGGAAAGCCATTTGGAGCTATGCCCAAAGGGCAACCAAACTGTGCATACCCTTTGATCCAGCAATAACAGTACTAGGTCTGTATCCCAAAGAGATCACAAAAAAGGGGGAAAGGACCTATATGTATAAAAATATTTATAGCAGCCTCTTTCATGGTGGCAAAATATTGGAAATTGAGGGAATGCCCATCAATTGGGGAATGGCTGAACAAGTTGTGGTATATGAATGTAATGGAATACTATTGTGTAATAAGAAAAGATGAACACGAAAATTTCAGAAAAACCTGGAAAGACTTGTATGAACTGATACAACATGAAATTAATAGAACCAGGAAATCAGTATACACAGTATCAGCAACATTGTTTAACTATGAATGATTCAGCTCTTCTCAGCAACATAGTGATCCAAGACAAGTACAGAGGACTCACAAATGAAAATGCTATCCACATCCAGATAAAGAACCATGGACTCTGAATCCAGATAGAAGCATATTTTTTCACTTACTTTATTCTTTTTCATTTTTTTCTTTCCTTTTAATCTGCTTCTTCTTCCAAATTGTGACTAATATGGAAATATGTTTTACATGATAGCACATGTATAACCTATATGAAATTGTCTACCATTTTCAGAAGAATGGAGGGGAAAGAGGGAGGGAGAAAAATTTAGAACTCAAAATCTTGTGAAAAATGAATGCTAAAAATTGTCTTGGCATGTAATTGGGAAAAAATAAAATACTCTAATATCATTTAGTTTCTGATGTCTTACACCCCTCTCTTCTTCCAACCTTTCTCTGATACAAATATTATTTTATGTAAAACTCTTCAAGCATAACTTGACATCTTTTAAAATAATTCATTTCCATAACATAATGTAGCCTGCAAACTCTTCCCACTTCATTTAAAATGATTATGTGGCTGAACACTGATCCTATTGATAGAAGGAAATGCATGAATGTCTCACTTTTACATAATAATGAAACTAATAATCAGCGCAAAATAAAATAATGAACTCTCAAATTTCACTGGGATACCAAAAGCTTTTTACTGATCAAAACAAAAAATTGGAGTAAAAATAGTGATGCTCACATGCTTCTTAACCACTTTATATTTATGCAAATGATCTCATAGTTGTTTCTAGCTACAAAAGATTCATATCTAACTGTGAAATACTTGTCTACAGAGTCTAATGCAAGTAATTAGAGGGATGAATCTTTAAGTCATTTAAGTTGAAGTGATTTCTTAAAATAATACTTAAGGTGATTTAGGTGCTTGAGATGATTTCTTCATCCTAAAATATAACAGTGAAAAAGAATACAGATCAGCGCTCTTTCTCTCTCTCTCCCTCCCTCTCTCTCTTTTAAATCATCTATCCAAATTGATAGGAAACAGAAATCAGAGAAAATATGAAGGGACTCTCTCATTAGGAATGAGATGTGTGTGTGTGTGTGTGTGTGTGTGTGTGTTTGTGTGTGTGTGTGTGAGAGAGAGAGAGAGAGAGAGAGAGAGAGAGAATGAGAATGTTCCATATCTTACCCAAAAGGAAAGTCCTCAAAGTATACTGTAGCCATTTGAGGATAGAAACATGATGGAGATTGTTAGCTCATCTCATGCCAATTTCTTCCTGAACTGGGGTTGGCATCATCCATCTTCTCTCTCAAAGCTGTAAGCCAGATGTAGCTGAAGCAACTGCAGACTCAAGAACATATAGAAGAGACTTGAAGAAAGTCCTCTCCTGTCCAGAATTGCTACAGAGACTTCTAGGGTACAGATTCAACCCACAGAACTCAAACATACTGATAGCCAATCTGACATTGCTTCTAGTCCAGGTGTAGAGACAAGCAATTCTATAATAATCTTGATGGTCAGCTCATACCAACTACTAGCTCTGGTATAGGAGCTGAGAGATCTGTCAGTGACAAGAGAACTAGGCCTATTAGACCAATCACTAGGCTGAGTTACGATGTTACAGGTAAACCTAAAGATATAGTTACATACATCTTTAGGCGACAACACTATAGATTACACGTAGGAAATGTGCCTTGAATATAATTACATATTCTTACTGCTGTATTGCATGAGTATGCTTGTTTTGCTGTTATGTCCATTTTACCATGTTTTAAGTGTTATGTTCATGCTATACCAATATGTGTTAATTGTTTTATGTATAAACAATTGCTTATAGTTAAGTTAGGTTTTACATGTAGACCTATTGATAGTATTATTGTTGTAGCTAGATAGCTTTGCTGTGTTAGTCATGGTTATTGCTTTTGATTGATTGCTGTATAATATAGATATGTGTGTACCTTTTGAGATGTGCGAGTTTTATCCCTGTATGTAGTTAGGCATATTGTCACTGCAGCATTCTCCTAAGTGATGCTGTGTAGAGTGCCATGTCTACTGCATATACTATTAATATGCAGATTACCTCTCATAATTGAGAATATAATATTTTCCTTTATCATGATAGAAAGAAACTCTTTCTAAAAACACAGTTTATTCAATCATTTAAGAAATGACTGTTGAGTTTGTAGATTATCCAGATTCTTTGCTTTTCTTCTTGGAAAAGTCATTGGCGTGTAGTACCTCAGCTTCCTCATCACCATTTTGGGAAAGATCCTAGCCATTCTTCCTCTCAGTCCTGTCTATACTCTCTTCTTACTCCTCCTCTCTTGACACATTTCCACCCTAGAGTAACCTTCACTCTAAGACTCTCCTTTCTGGGTTGGTGACTCCCTCCTTGGGGCTGCCATTTTAGGAAGGGCCTACTTTTTCAGCTCAGTGAAGAAACAGCTCTATCTATGTAGGTTAGCAATTGTTTTGCAACTGACAGTGTTAGAATTGCCTAAAACACTGAGGTTAAGTGATTTACTCAGGGTCATATAGCCAGAATGTGTTAAATTTGAACACAAGTCTTCCTGACTCTAAGATCTACTCACTATCTACCCTGTTAATTTGCTTCTCATGATTTCATTAGAAGTGTCAAGCATACCAGGACATACAGCCAGCTTCTATTTGTTTTGTGGATTATTTTGTGACTAGGAAACTTACTTCCTCTTGTTGTCAAAATGAATGAGAGAAGGAATGAATGAATGCATGAATGAATCTATGAACATTTATTAAATGCCTAGTAGGCACTTTACTAGGCGGGGTGGGGAATAGGAACAAAAAATTATATTAAGAAGAACTAAGGGACAGAAAGAAATCAGGGACAAACTTCTGAGGAACAGTTTGTGTTTCTGTATTCCAAAACCAAATATGAGTGACTTATTTCTTGATGATTTGATTAACACAATACATGGCACAAAATAAACCCTTGATAAATGCTTGTTGGCCTACTGATGGCTTTATATTTTTATAATCACTTTTCTTATAAGATAAAAAGCTATGTGTTACAAATATAAATAGTTCATAGGAAAATAATGAACAAAATATATTTTCTGATAAATTAACCATGCCTTTTTACTGCTTGTTATTTATTATTTTGATGAAAAGTCCCAAAATTTGGCTTAAAGTAATAACTGAGGTTTTTTTTACCTAAAATGAGGAACATCTTCATGAGCTCTTGAAAGTTTAATTCAACAGATATTAGTTGGGTGCTATCTATATGGAAGGACTTATGCTAGATGCTACAAAACTATATTTTATAGCCTCTATTTTTTAACTTGACCTAGACCCATGTATCTATATGAGTGTATAGTGCCCACCTACACATGGTAGGTGCTCAATAAATGTATGATGATTGGTTGGTGGGTATATTTAACAGGATACCTAATTATTTGTCATTTTTCTTGATTAGTTCTTAACTGCAAACAAACCTTTTTTGGGGAATGGGGAGATCAAGACTTGTTATTTCATTTGTGTAGGGAACTCCTCATTAGAAAAATCCCTCTACCCATACAGTCTGAAACTGTTATGCAGCTTCTAGTTTGAAAATTTTTTGGGGTCACTGAGAGGCTGAGTTTGCTCAGGGTCATGCAGTCAGAGGTGGGACTGAAGCTAGGTCTTTCTGTGTTTGAAGACTGCTCTCTATCCTCTGTGCGACTTTGGCTGCTAGAATGCAACAGAGTCAGAAAGGTAGGCAGGCCGGTGCAGTAGTCTCATAGGATCACAATTTTAGAGCTGGAAGCATGTTTAGAAGTCATCTCTTCCAATTCCCTTATTTTACAGATGAGAAAACCTCCCAGGGAGGTTTGGTAACTTATCCAAAGTTACACAGGTGGTGACAGTGGTGGCATTTGAACCCAGGTACTGTGAACCCAAAGCAAATGTCTTTTTCCATTGTACATAAAAATACAACCTGCATTCTTTGTGACTGCCTCCTCCACCTATACTGACTTTAAATGCTGTTTTTTAAATACTCTTAATCTTTCAAGACCTAGCTCAAATACCACATCACCCATGAAGACATTCCTATTTCTAACCTTTGGACGTTATCTTTTTTCCTGTCATAACATTGTCTTTTACTTATGCTCAAATTCGGATTATAGTTATTTGTATCTCCTTTTCTTAACTGTAAGCTCTTAGATGGCAGGAATAATGCCTCATTTATCATTAAATCTTCCCAGTGCTTTATGTATAGCAGACATGTAACAAATACTTTTCAATGATACTTGTAGATGAAACTTCTATAGTTTGGGAAAAATGGATGAAGGCTCACTTGCTTTTGATTTGATGTGCTTTTTATTTACTTTGCATTCTACTTTAAGTGAACATCCTATGATGTCATATGGTAAATTCTGGATAGATTGAAGGAATCTTGGCTTATAAGAATTTATTATACAGGAAACTATGCCCTTATATTGTTTAAAAAGTGAAAATTTAAAAAAGATTAAAATGGACAACATCCTATAAAATGGGATTAATTTAAATTAAGAATAATTTGCAGAATTGATATTTCTGCTTTAGTCATTACAATAGCTATGGTTCATTAGAAATCTTGGTTTTCCAGTAATGACTTAAGGCTGTTTTTTTGTGACCTAATCCCTCCTCCCAACACACAGTAGAATTATAAAATATTAGAACTGGAAAGGACCAAAGATCATATAATACAATCCAAGTCCAAAATGTGAATATTTTGTCAAGGAGAAGGGTAGTATTTCTTTCATCCAATGTTCTTAAGCTGTACTTTAGCAAGCTTATTATATTGCTCTTATGGAAATTAGCAACATATCTGTTTCATTGATGGATGTTAAATATTTGGGTACCTCTTCAATCTTGCTTAGGCTAGAAACTCTACACTATTATGATAAGAAATCATAAAGGGATTTAAGTATCAGCAATCATCAGCCTAAGTGACTTTTGGGCAGTGTATACACCCACATACACATAATTACATTAAAGTTGATGGATTGTAGGTGACAAAACAGTTGAATGAAAACTGAAGGTGGTTAGGTAGAAATGCATTTGGATGTGAATGGTATGTACATGTTTGTAGGAAGGGTGGAGTTGACACTGTATCTTTTGTAGTTCAGTCATTTTTCTGACTTTTGCACTGCATGCAGTAGTCATTTATCTTTAATGAGCATCTAAGTTAATTAAGAAAACTCATTTAAAGAATAAAATGCTTTGGTCAAACATCAAAAGAAGTCAAAAGAGCCAACTGAAGGAAATGAATTGTTGGAAAGTCAACTTCAATAAGCTTAAGGAAATAAGTGGGAAAAGAGTCAGAGTGCAAAAGACTCAAGATGAACTAGATGTTGCTTTTAAGTAACAACATTTCCAAAGTAGAACAAAGAGTGAAATAATAGGGTCAGACCAAGGCAGCTGAACTAGTCTGCAAAAAAAAAAGATTTGAAATGCCCCAAAAATAGGTATAAAAAGAAGTACAGACCAGGAACAAGGCATACAATGACAAGTGTGGACAGAGAAAAATCAAGAGAATAGAGTGAAAAGGAGGAAGTAGCTTGCAGGTGAGAGCAAAGAACTTTTTAGATATAGCAGGTCCAAAAGACAAAGAAAATATTTTCCTTTATTAAATGACGAAACAGAAAGTACATGTTTGCAAATAAATCATTTTAAGCTTTGATGCAGCTGGGTGGCATAATAAAGAGAGCACAATACCCGGAATCAGAAATACTGGAGTTCAAATCCAGCCTCAGACACTTATTATCAATGTGACCCTGGGCAACTTGCTAAACCTCTCTGGGTCTCAATTTTCTCATCTTTAAAATGGGGTTAATAATAGAACCTATTTCTCAAGGTTGTTGTGAGATAATACTTGTAAAATGTTTTGCACACCTTAAAATCCTATGTAAGTATTATTATTATTGTTGTTGTTGTTGCTATTATTGTATTTTGAACCATCTATGATTTCATCAGAACAAGCACTCTGACCATGCAGATTTTAAACTCTATGCTTTTTCAGCCTATGTGATTCTTGTCTACATTTCCCCATAAATCTTTTGTAGAACTGAGCCCTTCATGATCTATATCCAACTTAACTTTATAGAAGGTTACAAACCTACTTCCCTTTGTGCACTTTCCAGTCCAACCAAACTAGCCTTGCTATTCTATCTCACAGGTATCTGTGATTCCCCTCCTTGCCTCTCCCTCTTAGAATCCCCACTTTTCTTAAAAGCTCAGCTTAAATGCTGCCTTCAGGATGAGACCTTTTCTGATCTTTCAAACTGCTAGAATCTTCCCCTAAAAATTGTATTAATTGTATATATACTTATATAACATGGATCATTGTGGTTGTTGCTTTGGAGGGCACTTTCGGCAGGCTAGTACTTCTCACAGTCATCTCCCCATCCCTCTTTTATCCCCAGAGATCTAATTAGGCATTTTTTGTTATAACATTTATTTTACTTTTCTTCCCTAGGGAAAAAATAATAACCCCTCAGGTCCTTGTGGGCCCATCTTTTGGTATTTTGTGTAGGTTTTATCTGATAGAAAGCTGGGAGTGCAATCACAATAACTGAAAAGTTCCAGTTAAAAATAATCCTAACATTAGAGAGAGGTTTGGCTCTCTGATATAAATTAAAATTATCTTTATTTCTTATAACCTTTGACCTTTTATATTTGAGGCAAAATTCAGGATATAGGAAATTTTTAAGTAAAAGAAGGAGGCAGAGTCTGTTACTGGACAAGCCTAGGGAGAAATAGGTGAAAAGCGGACTTAAAAAAGCAAAAAAACCCAAAACTTCTCTCAGTCCTTAAAGAAGTGAATACAACTTCAAGTCTTCTGGTCCAAGATGTCTGTAGGAGACCAATGTCCCTCTTGAGTCTCTCCTTTCTCTGTTGCAGAAAGCCTTCCCCCGTTTGATTTCTCCTTTTGCTTGTTTCACCTGTGCTATTGACTCTTTCTGGCTCAGCTCATTAAATCCCATGCAGACATGAAGATACTGTCTCTCAGTGCTGCTGCTCAACTCTTGAGGTCCTTACTCCTTCTTGTAAATCTCTGCCTCTCAGACTATTTGTGTCCCTTTAAGATTGCCTTTATTTGACTCAAAGAGCATGAAAGTACATTTTGTTTAGCCATTCCCAAATCGAAGGCCACCCTCTTAGTTTTCCGTTTTTGGTTACCATGAAAAGACTTTATACACACACACATGAGTACATAAACACGTGCATATATAAGTGTGTACATATGTATGACTGCATGTATTTATCTATCCATCTATCTACTTATCTCTAATTTTCATCATTCATCATTTTCCTTGGGGGTATAGGCCTATTAATGGTATCTGAGTCAAAGGGTACGCTTGTTGGTATCTTTCTGGGCACAGTTCCAAATTGCTTCGCTTTCATAGCCCCATTGCCAGTACACCAGTGTATGCTGGTTGTTCCACAGTTCCTCTATTATTTTTCATTTTCCTTTTTTGGTATCTTTGCCAGTCAGATGGCTGTAAGGTAGAACTTTAAATTTGGTCTAGTTTTCATTTCCCTAATTAGAGATTTCATTTTAACATTTGGTTATTGGTACCAGGGCTTTCTTCCTTTGAAAACTACCTATTCACATTTCTTATCTATCTATTGAGGAATGGTTCTTAGTCTTATAAATTTGAATGAGTTCCATTAGTTATGAGTTTTTTTTTTAAATCAGAGAAACTAACTGCAAAGCCTTTTCACCATTTACCTGTTTCCCTTCTAATTTTAACTACATTGGATTTATTTGTTCAAAAAGTTTTTATCCTCTTTGTCTTTATCTTTTTGCTTAATGATGAACTGTCCTATTACTTTTGAATCTGTGGATCCAAAAGGTAATTTCTTCTTTGCTCTTTTCATTTGTTCACGATGTGATCTTTTATGTCTAGGTCACATATCCATCTGGAGCTTGTCTTGGTATGTGGCATGAGGTGGTGTGGTAAAACTAATTACGACCAGACTGCTGTTCGGTTTTTCCTAGAAGTTTTGCTGATTAGTGAATCCTTCTCTTCAGTAACTGGGTTCTTTAGGTTTATTGAACATTATGCTACCGTGTTTGCTTCTGTAGGTTAAATAACCAATCTGTCCCACTGATTACCCTCTTTATTTTTTAACTAATATTAAATGCTTTTTATGATTACTGCTTTATAATATAGTTTGAGATCTAGTACTGGCATACTCCCTTCCTGTCACTTTTTTCATGATTATCTTATTATTATCCTATTATTCTTGATCTTCCTTAATATGAATTTTGTTTTTTCTCAAATTTTATAACATATTCCTTTGATAGTATGAGTGGTACAGCATGCAATAAGTAAATTAATTTCAGTAGGATTGTCATTTTTATTAGATTGTCTTGACCTACCCATTAACAATGATTGTTTTTTCAAATATTTAGGTCTATATTTTTGCAAAGAGTGTTTTATAATTGGATTGATATACTGTATTTCCTATTTATCTTGGTATATACTCCTAGATTTTTATATTTGTAGCTGTTGTAGTTATTTTGAAATTTCTTTTTCTAACCCTTTTTGCTTTGCTTTGTAGATTTATTTTTACCCTACAACTTTGCTAAATTTATTAATGTTTCAATTAGTTTTTAGTTAACTCTTTGGGGCTTTATAAGCCAATCATCTATCACTCACCAAAAGTATTAATTTTGTTTCCTCTTTGCCTATCCTTATTGCTTCAATTTGTCTTTCTTTCCTTATTGCTAGAGATAGGATTCTTAGCACTGTGCTAAATAATAGGAGTGCCAATGAACATCTTTGCTTTACTTTTGGTCTTATTGCAAAGACTTTTTTTCCTCCATTACATATAAAGTTTGATCTTGGATTTAGATTGATATTACTTAGAAAAACATGGAAAAACTTGTATGAAATAATGAAGAGTGAAATGAACAGAACTGAGATCATTGTATATAGTAAGTGATATTGTTTTAAAAATAACTTTGAGTAAATTATTTTGACTATTATAAATACCCAATTAACTATAAAGGACATATGAAGAAAGAGGCTATCTGCATCCAGAGAAAGAACTGATAAATAGAAGTATGTATAGAATATTTTACATCTATATATCTATCATCTATCTATCTCTGTCTAATGGTAGCCATCTCTTGGGGGTTGGAGGGAGGCTAGGGAAAAAGGTGAAAAAAAGAAATTTACATGATAATTTTGTTGTATATTTGAAAGAAATAGCAAGTTGTGCATAGTAGATTTGTAGTTTCATGTATAATCATCTTTTTATTGTACTATGTCATGGAAATGCTTGCTTTGTTCTATAAATATGTATTAATGTTATAAAAAGTAAAAGGGAAAAAAGATTGATATTACTATGGTAAGATAATGTCCATTTATTACTGTGCTTTCTAACTTTTTTCAAAAATAAAAATTGGTGCTATATTTTGAGTAAATCTCTTTCAGAATCCATTGGTATAATTATAGGGTTGTTATTTATTTTATTCACATAATTTATTATATTTATAATCTTTCTTATGTTGAACTAACCCTGGATTCCTCATATAATTCCAACCTGGTAGTAGTTCTTTTATTTCGTTTTAAGTTCAAGTGGAAGACCTAATTCCTTTCAAAGCTTATTGTTTTTGCCTATGTCCTTGTTTCCATCCCCTTTTGTTTCCTCTAGGAACTTTTCCCAGTTTGTTATAATTTTCTTTCTCTCTTCATTCTCTCTTTATTTACTTGCCCAGATCTTCCCTCTTTTTGAAAGACCTCCACATGACTCTGCCATCCCCTCAAGCTGTTGTCTTCTATCTCTCTACCATTTCACTGTCAGATTGCTAGAAAAAAGCTATCAAACCTCCTTGATCCTATTTTTTCACTTCTCATTGAATCCCCCTTTTTAAAAACTGTTTGTCTTAGAAAGAAATTATTATAAACTCGACAAATATCAACACACAGTAACATTTCAGTATATAAAGAAGAATGGAATAAAAAGGGTGTGTCTGTGAATATGTAGAGCTTATTTAAAAAAATTCACATTTAATTTAACTTGATATGAAAAAACTGCTTTGCTTATGTGTTTCCCTTTCTGAGTTCCCTTCTATTTTTCCCTGTAAATTTTTTTTCATTAATGCTCTTTTCTTTCTTTCCCTCCCTTACCATTATGACTACCTTACCTACTTCTCCCCTTTCTGATTGAGTCCTTTCATTGTTACAAATAAGTATAGTCAAACGAAATGAATTAATCCATTCTCTATGGGATTATCATGGTTATAGGTTGTTATTTTTTAAAATTTAATTGAATTATTTCTTCTTCACACAATACTTTACCTATTGTGGAAGGAAACTCTAAATGGGGCAATTCCACTATTGCTGCAGATGAGAGCAGGTCACAATATAAATGTTCACAAATCTACTTCATTTGTTGTCCTTTCATTCCAAACTGTGAAAGCGCACAGAATATGTATGGCTCACTTGGACTTTACACCAGACTACATGCAAGATTTTCTCAACTGTTTATTGTGAGCTGATGCTGCTTATAATTATTTGTGCATCTGTCTTATTGCCTATATAATTTTTTTTGTGAGAAAATGTTGCTCTTTTATTATATCTTTGTATTCTCAGTTCCCAGCACAGTGGCCAGGTGATTAATATGCCATCATCCTCCCCTATAAAATGGAAAAAAAAATGTGCCTTCTTTCTGAACCATTGTTGTCCCTAGGTTGCCATGGCTCTCTGTTTAGCAAGAACATTTAGTATTTTTGGCTGAGGTTGTTTCTGAACCCCAGCTCTTTCAGACACTTAGTTGTGGTGACTATTTTAGATAAGTGAAAATTTTCTAGGAAATGGTAATAATTAGAATAAAAGTCTTCAGTGTTTTCTGTTTTCCATTTTTTCAGCATTGGCAATGTGTCGAAAGAGGCTAGGTTAGTGTGATTGCAATTGGTTACTTTTTTCTATCTTTTTATAATTTGGTAATTACTTAGAGTTTTACTCTAACCAGCTGATGATCCGACTAAAAAAAAGTTGATGGAGAAATTTAGGATCTAGTCAATTTTCACTTAAAAAAAGTTCTTGTTTGATGTTTGCCATACCTAGTATTTTCTTATTCCATTCTGGGGGAAAGTATTCTTAATATACAGGCATGAGGTTTCTGAGGAAAATATAACAGAAGCAAAAAAAGGTTATTGCTACTATTTGTTAAAGTTATACATACATATATACATATATACATCATATATACATACACATACAGAGTCAGGGATGAACAGCCAATGTTTAAATCTTATGGTTCAGATGCTACCTATAACACAAGTTGTTTTATACATACATGCATACAATACATATATGTTATATACATATATGTATGTGTGTATATATATAAGTATATATACATATATGTGTGTGTATATATGTGTATATGTGTGTATATATATATTTATATTTATATAGTTTTTGGCATCTGTGATCCCTAGTACCTTCTGATTCTGGGAAGTTCCTGATTTTTGAATTGGGAAGGGTCACAAAAGCAAAAAAAAAAATGGACATTATTATTATTATTAGTTAATGTTTACATATGTGTGTATTTTCTCAGAGCCACATAACTAGTAAGTTTTTGAGGTGGTATTTGTAGCTATTTCTATGTCAGTTTTTGCTGCACAGAGGAAAAAAAAACTATGCACACAAAGTATACCTAAGGAGTTGAAATCTCTCTAATACTTATAAGTTGTGTGACTTTAGGCACATCAGTTAACCTCTGTCTTTCTCTAATATACCTATGACTCACATAAGTCATAGGTAGGTTAGAGTCTGCATCAATAAAGAAAGTTCCCATATTGGAAAATCAGGAGTTCCCTATGCTGATAAAATTGCCAAACTTTTACATATTCACTCACATATTTTCTTTAAATGTGAGAATAAGCAATGTGCTATAGTGGATATAGTCCTGGATTTGGAGTTAGGAAGACTTGGATTCAGATCCTGCTTCTGATCTGATACTTATTACTTATGTGACCCCGAGGAAGTCATTTAATCTCTTTTAATCTCAATTTCCTAATGTATAAAATGGGGTTACCTATCTCAAAGGGTTTTTATGAGAATTAAATCAAGTAAGCTATGTAAAGCAATTTGCAATATTTAGAGTTATATAAATATCAGTTAATGATGATGTTAATAACAACAAAAATAATAAGAATGTGGGAAAGAGTGTGAGGGTTCAAGAATGACTACTCATTACATTTTTGTATCAAATTTCAGTTTATCTTACACGTTAGACTTTTATCAGGAACATTTGAGGCAAAGATTTCTATAGTTTGATTTCTTCTCTCATTTTAGCTACACTATTTTTTTTACAAAAATATAATTTTACATAATCAAGACTGCCTACCTTATAGTTTATAATCATACCTATTCCTTTCTCATTTGAAAATTCTAATCCTAATCACAAGTTCTTGTTTTCTCATCTTTGTATTATGATACCTTTCATAGTTAGGTTCCTTTGGAGCTTATTGTGGTACGTTTTGTAACATCCTGTTCTACACCTGTTTTCTGCCCAACTACTTTCTAATTATCCCAGAAATTCTTGTTGAAAAAGCAGTCTTTTCCACATTGGTTTGTGTTCATCAATTCATCCAACATGGAGCTTCTCTGTTTGATTGCTTCTAAGTCATGGTTATAGTGTATATTTCACTGACCTACTTTTCTGTTTTTTTAATCAATGAAATACTCAAATTGATCTATGATCTAGATTTGCTTCTTTCCCCCAACAGGGAAGTTCACAATCCATCCATGACCAAATAATTTTATGATTACTATTTAATAATATAATTTGATATGAAATATTTCTAGGTCCCCTTCTTTTGTTGTTGCTTAATAGTTCAGTCACGTTTGACTCTTTATGACCCTCTGAACTGGAACACACTATTCCAGTGTCATATTTCTTAACATTTTAATATGATTCATGGGGTTTTCCTGGCAAAAATACTAAAATGATTTTCCATTTCCTTTTCTAGTGGATCACCATTTGTCAGAACTCTCCATGACCTTTCTGTCTTGAGTAACTGTACAGCATAACTCATAGTTTCATGGAGCTATGTAAGCCCCTCTGCCATGACAAGGAGGGGGGGCCCTTCTTACTTATTCATTATTTCCTTTTGTGATTATATACTTTTTCTTCCTCAAAGTGAATTTTGGGATCACATTTGACTAGTCTTATAAAGTAATATTTTGATTTCTATAGCACTAAATCTGTTAACTTAAGCAATATCCTATGGACACGACCCTATCACAAACAATGTTTGTCTTTTCAATTGTTTGTCTTCTGTAATTTCTGTAAAACTTGTTTTAATGTTATATTTATTTAAGTTATGATTTTATTTTGGTACTTTAATGCTTTAATTTGGTTAGTACCTTGGTGGCTTAATAAATTAAAATATTTGATAATAAATATTTTAAAATTACATGGCTATTTTGAATGGGCTTTCTCTATCTTTTTTTTTTCAAATAACATGGAGTGTTATGATTTTGGTGAGCTTATTTTATACTGTGCTACTTTACTGAAGCTATTGGTTTTGGATTAATTTTTTCATTGCACTGAATGCTTGGACTTATCTAAGTAAGCTATTAAACCTGCAAATAGAGAAACTTTGTTTTCTCTTTTCCTAGGCTTATGACCTCAATTTCTCTTTCACAGTTAGCATTATCTCAAATGACAGTGTTGACAGTAGATATTCTTTCCTTTATCCCTGTCTTTATTGGGAAAACTTCTACTATTTTTTTGGGGCAAATAATGTCAGCTCTTGGTTTTAGACAGATACTTTCAGAAAGGGTCCTTTATTGCTATGCATTTTAGTATTTTTTTTAACATCAGTACTGTATTTTTGATAGCCAAAGTACTTTAATCTAGCCCAAATGTCAATTTTTTCCATTGATACTATATATTTGCTTATCTTAGAATATTAGTGAAGATAATTAAAATGTATAATCATCTATTCATTTGGATTGGATTCTTAACCCTGAGATCAACCAATTTGTGTACTTTTAGCATGTTTCAGAAATTGTACATTTTGTGGATTACTGTCTAGTAGAGACTTTGAGCCTTCATTTTTAATGTTTATGATTTGACTTAGTACAAAATAAATTACTCAGTTTTCTGATATTACAATAAGTGTTTTGGAAAAAGTACTATATTTACTAAGAGTTGCATAAAAGATAATATTGGAGACATTTCTAACCACAAAAGGAGGCAGTCCAATGATATAGCAAGAATAAGATAAAAAAGGAAAACCTGAGGGCTACATTGCCATTACTGAGATAGTAAAAGAACCAAAGGAAAGCCTCTAACACCCCTCTATGGAGAATTTAAGGAAAGACATAAGCAAAAACTGCAAAGGATAAAATGGTTTGGAGAGTTTGCAATTTGCAATGGTGAATGTTATACACTAAACCAACAAAATCATAGATCCATCCAGGTAATATTTAAAAAATGGTCACTCATTACATCCCTTTATGTATTAGAACTCAGAAAGCTTTCTGTATTGCCTTTGTCTAGTCTAGGGTGGGGAACCTGTGGCTCTCAAGGTCCTTAAGTGTGGCCCTTTGACTGAGTCCAAACTCCACAGAACAAATCCCTTAATAAAAAGACATGTCTTGTAAAACTTGGTCTCAGTCAAAAAGCAGCACCCAAGGACCTAGAATGCCACATGTGGCCTTGAAGCTGCAAGTTCACCACTCCTGCCCTTGATCAATTACTATGTTACCTGGTGAAACTTGCTGTAAGGATTATCATATTCCTTTTTGTAGGAACAGAAAAAACATAGATGTAGTAGATATAGTGGATAGAGTCTGGAGTCAGGATGACTCACTTTCCTGAGTTCAACTCTGGTCTCGGGCACTTACTAATTGTGTGACCCTGGCAAGTCACTTAATTCTACTTGTCTCAGTTTCCTTATCTGTAAAATGAGCTAGAGAAGAAAATGGCAAACTACTTCAGTATCTTTGCCAAGAGAACCCCAGATGGGGTCACAAAGAGTTGGACATGACTGAAAAATAACTGAACAACAGAATTCTGTAGGAATGAGATCAGAGACTATATCTAATCCATTCAAGGGATAGGAGACTGTAGCTGGTCATTATCTTTCTTGATCAGGATGCTTCATTTAACAACTGAGTCGAAGCAGCTTTCTCCCTCCCTCTCCCCACTATGGGAAGAGTAATATTGCCTCTAAATGAGCTCTCTGGTTTGGCTAGCTCCCAAAGTACATTTATTAGCCACAACATGGGATCATCCATTTGCATCTATTAGAGCATATTTTATTTTGTTTAGTACTGTGGGATATATTTACATTTCTTTATTGGACACTTACAATATATTTAAATAAATAAATTTAGTTTGAATTATTATAAAAATTTCTACATGTTATTTTAAATTTGAATAAACATGTAATATCAGAAAGATGTACTAAAATGCAAAGAATTTAATCAGTGCTATCAAAGTTTAATTAATGAGGATTTTTTTTATTTAAGGAACTCCTGATCAGGATACATTAAATGAATTTGATAAATTTTTTTCCTAAATTCACTTTTAATCAAGACTGAATCTACAGAATTTTCATATTAAGGATCACATTAACTACAAATTTGGAATAGTTTTTTGAAAAGTTTGTACCTATGTTCAGGACTTAGAACATTCTAAATTATGTAATACAACACTGATGACTTGGAACTAGGTGCAATCATGAATTTTTTTAGAGCTTATAATTACAGAATAATTAGTTTTATTTGCATTTCATTAAATTGCTATACAGTGCATTAGAAATAAAGCATGTCAATGTTTAAAATTAAAGTGTTGTCAATTATGTTAGAGGAAAGAGAATATACTAACTTAACTTTGCTCTTATATCCCTAAAGCTTTATATTTTAAAGGTGATGTAGTGTATAGAAGACCAGGCCTAGAGTCAGGAAGACCTGAGTTCAGATCTGGCTGCTGATACTTACTAGCCATGTGACACTGGTCAAATAACTTAACTGTGTTTGCCTCAATTTCCTCATCTGTAAAATGAGTTGGAGAAGGGAATGCAAACCATTCCAGTATCTTTGCCAAGAAAACAACAAATGGGGTCATGAAGAGTTGGACACAACTAATTGACTAAAACAACAACAAATTCAATTCAAGGAGTTATTAGAATAGCCGGCACTTAGCAAAATGCCTGGTACATAGTAGGCACTTAATAAATGTTTGTTGATTGATATTGATTGACCTTTCAGCTTGCTATGACTCCAAAAATCACACTTGAAACAGAGTCACTCAAGAATCTTCAGAGCTTCAGTGAAGTAAATACATTAGTAAGCTGCATTTTGACCTTGTGCTCCACCCTTTGTAAGATGTTGGTAGGCATCTGATGAATTTTGGCCAGTCACTCCATCCCCATGAGGAAGAAGAGGGACATGTAGAAATGAATAGCTAAAATTTTTGATGAGTCCATGAAGGTAACTTCTGAACACCAAATGAAATTTACCGATCTCTATGTTTGTTCTTGTCTAGCCTATTCGTCATTGGTGTGTTTAAAATTTCCTGGAGTATGTTTATCCTAGATTGGTACTTCTGTCAAGCTCAAATTCCCTTGATCCTCTTGGGTATAAAATAACACTAACCCTAACTGACAACTAACTGACCCTAACCTAACTAACTGACACTAACCCTAACTAACAACACTGACCCTAACTGAATCAGCTTCTATTTCCAGACAGGACTGGCTTCCTTGTTGTATGTATGGCTTCATTTCTCAGGACCAAAGCCAACACTAAAAATACATGGGTAGATGATGAAACAGATTAATACAGGTCTCTTTGTGTTTTTGATCATGGGTTGTTTGTATGCTAACAATACATCTTGTAGTTAGATTAATTAAGTGTTGGACTTCATCTCTGTTCTATGAAAGATTGAATTAGATTAGCAGAGCATGGCATTTAGTTTTTTTTTTTTTGAAGCAATTGGGGTTAAGTGACTTGCTCAGCATCACATATCTAGACATTTAATTCTTAACTATTTTAATTGTTAGTGCCTAGAATACTGAGTTTTTTTTACTAACCAGTTAAATTAACTTTTTTCAAAACATTTTTATCTATCATATTTTCTCAATATTAGTGTCAAATTGTTTCATTAGCAATCATGACTCAGATTTGCATATATTGTTTTGGTTTCCTTTGGTGCATCAAGATATTTAAACCTCTGGCCTAGTTGTGCTTTCTCTATCATTAAGTTTCTCTTGCTAGTCCTAAACCTCTGTTGAATAAATTGATGCTGAGTCATGCATTTGGAATTAAGTTAAAAAAAATGAGAGTGGTTATGTTGACTCGAATTCTTCTTCTAATAATATTGAGAAGCAGCATACTGCAGTCATTGGGCTGGATTTTAAGTTAGGAAGATCTGGGTCCAAGTCTGACTTTCATGCATACTACCTGTATGACTGTAGGTAAGTAGATTAACCTCTCAGTAATCTAACAACTAAGACCACGAGTCAAAGATACCTTTGCATCAATGCACCAATCTATATTTAGCTCACTACGTGATGAAATTGTAGGTCTGGACTAAAAGAAAAAAAGCATAATCAGCTAAATTTAATTTATAACTTCTCCTAGTGTTTTAAACAGTCAATCAATAGAATTTTAGGTTGCAAGGACAACATATAAAAATAGCTAGTATTTGTACAATAATTTAAGGTTTGCAAAGCACTGTATATGTGTTTTTTCATTTGATTCTCACAACAACCCTATGAGGCTAGTGCTAATATTATCTCCCTTTTTATAGATGAGGAAACGGAGACTGAAAGATGTCAAGTATCTTGCCTAATATCTCACAGCTTGTAACTCATCTGAGGCAGGATTTGAACTCAGATCTACCTAACTGGAAATATAACCCTCTGCTCTAAGCACTACCTAAGCTACCCTCTGACAATGGTAGTAATTTGGGAAAAATGGATGGAGATCATAATTTAGCAGTGAAGCAGGCATGTCATAGTAGATAGAGATAGCCTTAGAGACAGGAAGACCTGAGTTCAAATTCTGCTTCTTACACATACCTCACCTTAGTGTTCTAGACAACTGAGAAGGTGTAAATTTGTATTGATAGAGGGAGTTTATCTAGGAGTTCCCTGCATTCTAGAAATCACAAATTTAGTCCATGTCCTGTCTCTATATAAAACAGTTTTGTTTTGGTTGCTATGGCACGATTTAAAAATTCCCATTCTGAAATTACGGCAGCTAAACCTCCTCAGTTCCTCCATCCTGCCTTGAGGCCCTTCTCTGCCCTGATTGCCCTCCTCTGGGCACTCATTTCAATGTCCTTTCTAAAGAGTGTTACCCAGAACTGGGAACAATACTCCAGGACTATCACATTCCTTGTCCTAGGCAGTATGCCTCTTGCAATGCAGCCTAGGATTACATTACCCTTTTTTAAAAATTCAATAGTACATAGTATTAATATTAATACTAATATTAAACTCAAAGTTCCCTCCCTTCTGCTACCACTGCAAGCACCCAAGGTCTTAGATCTCAAGTCCTCCATGAATAATGTCCCAAATGCCCCAGATGAAGACAATGGCTTTCCTATCATTTTTTCACAGCACTTTAGGCCTGTCTTTTGTCTTGATCATATTCTCCCTTGTGTTATAGTAATTTAGAAACATGTTTTTCCATCCTCCCCCTTCCCATTAGATTGTAAACTCCTTGAGGGGAGAGTCTTGCATTTTGTAAGTACTTAATAAATACTTATTGAAATGAAGTGTGTTTAGAATAACATCACTTCTGAAAAAAAGTTTTTGAAATGCAGTAAAGTTGATAGGTCAGTCTATTTCTGTTGGTATAAATGTGTGGTGCAGTTAATTAGAAAAATTCTGAATCTATGATCCGTATTTGTATCTCAGAGAGTCAAATAAAGTATTTTCCCAGAGGCCTGTAGGGTAGTATTCTGAATAGAATGGCAATGGCCTACTGTCCTTGAAAATTTTGCCCAGTGCCATCCATTGCCTATCACAGTGCTTGGCACATTGTAGGCACTTAATAAATGCTTGTTGATTGACTTATTGTAGAAATGAGCTTGGCCTACTTTGTTATAATAGTACAGATTGGATAAGAATTAACATAGAGGTTTGAGGATTATAAAAGTTATAATTAACATTAAATATTTTACACTATTCATATATATGTGTGGATATATATATATATATATATATATATATATGTATACACATATTATAGGGTTAAAAGCGATATCAATAAATCACATGCTGGGCTCATGACTAGCCAGAATGATACCTATACCTTCTCATACAGATAATTCTTTGTCCTGCGCTTAAAAGTTTTCTTAGTCATAATTGGTCAGTACAGAATTTATTCATTTTAACTCCTATTTTGTTGGCATGTGTTCCCCGCTTTCCCGAAGTGCAAAAGAAATGGGAACATAATATAGGTTTATAGCAGCAATAATCCCTGTTCCTAGTGGAAATACGTACTTTTTTTTTTTTCATCTGGCTCTTAGTGCCGTGGCAAGAAGCACACTCATTCATTCTATTTTCTTGATTTGGAGGAAAGTACATAAAACAGTCAGTCATATGTATTTCCACAGTTTGGAATTTACTTAAGGGGGCTCATATTTGTAATTTATGTATTAGCTTTGCTATATTTGATTCCATTTCAACAGCTTTTAGGAAAAGATACAATGCAAAATATAAAAATAGAAAGGTATCAAAGAGAAATTGAAAGCTACATATGATCATACTGGGTCTTATTCAAATACCATAAGGACATGGGAGAAAAACTGGGGCTTTTGGGAGGGGGTAGAGAGGAAATTTTATGACTTGTAACCTATAGTTTTGATATTTCAATGAAAGTATTCTGTGTGTAATAGCAGCTATAATGTTTATTGCTAAATGTGTGATTAAAAAACAATAAGAAATATGAGTTTGAAAAAGCATTAAGACAATGTGAAGTGGGATAGAATATCGAATGAACTAAAATTGTGCACTACTTGTAGTTTTTCAATTCCTTTAAAAATAGGTTATGTCAACAAGAACTCCCCTTCTCAGCCTAGACATCTTGATGCTGTGATTAATAATCAGTGCTGTGAAACACTTTGTTTACATATTTGTTTCATTCTGGAATCTATTTTTAATTATACTGTACTGAATTAAAAAGGAATCCTGCAGATTATTTAAAGGTCAATTTTGTTCGCTCTGTTGTGAAAAGGTTTTTCTTTTCATTTTGACATCAAAAGAGAGTTCAAGTAGCTGCTGCCCTCCTGATATGAAATATTCTCCTGCAGGCTTCAAATTGTGAAGGAAAATCTGAAGAAAGTTATAGCTGATATACAGGCTTTATTTTTTTATTATTTTTTTATTATTTTTTTTTAATTTTTAAATTTTTTTTGCATAGCAACCTAATGGAGAGAGCACTCTATTGAGAGTAAAAATACTTACAATTCTTCTCCCATAGCTGTCACTGACTTGCAGTGATTTTTGTTGCTATTGTTCAGTTGTGTCTGACTCTTCTTCACCCCATTTGGGGTTTTCTTGGCAAAGATACTGGAATGGTTTCCCATTTCCCTCTCCAGCTCATTTTACAGATGAGGAAACTGAGGAAAACAGAGTTAAGTGACTTGCCCTGACTCCAGGTCCCACCACTTTATCCACTGCATCACCCTTGTTTTGTTTCTTCTTTCTTCTTCTTCTTCTTCTTCTTCTTCTTCTTCTTCTTCTTCTTCTT
>NW_020950792.1:1032697-1083557 GCF_900497805.2 Vombatus ursinus | reverse complement strand
TCTTCTTCTTCTTCTTCTTCTTCTTCTTCTTCTTCTTCTTCTTCTTCATCTTCTTCTTCATCTTCTGCTTCTTCCTCATCTTCATCTTCTGCTTCTTCTGCTTCTTCTTCATCTTCTTCATCTTCTTTATCTTCTTCTGCTTCTTCTTCATCTTCATATTCTTCTTCTTCTTCATCTTCTTCTTCTGCTTCTGCTTCTTCTCTTTCTGCTTCTTCTTCTGCTTCTCCTTCTGCTCCTTCTGCCTCTTCTTCTGCTTCTGTTTCTGCTTCTTTACCATTTTTTTAATTTAATTTTTTTATTCTGAAGGAGAGACAGACACATAGACAGACAGACACACACACACATACACACACACACACACAGAGTGAGAGTGAGAGAGAGAGAGAGAGAGAGAGAGAGAGAGAGAGAGAGAGAGAGAGACTATCCATATACACAACAGAACACAAAAATAGGATTTTACCTGAAACTAGAAATCTCTATTTCATATCTCTTGTTTTTTAGGGAAAAATACAATAAAATGCACATTTAATTGTCAAAGTGGTCCTGATTGTTTATACATCCTTCTAAACTTCTTTCTGTTCTCTTCTGTGTGTTAAGACATGTTTTAATGGCCTTTTTTGTTGGCATCACTTTGCTAATCCCAACCCTTCCTATAACCCCCCTCCAGTTAAAAATGAGAGAAAGGGGGGAAAAATCTCACCCTTGTAACAAATAACCATAGTTAAACAATCCAATCTGCACAGTGACCAAGTATGAAAATATGTCTCTTTCTGTAGCCTGAGTCCTCTACCTGTTTGTGAGGAGGTGGGGTAACATGTTTTGCATAGGTGTTCTGGAGTCATGATTAGTCATAGCATTTACCAAAATTCTCAAGTCTTTCCAATGCCATAGCCCGTATATAAATTGTACTCTTAATTCTGCCTATTTCTCTCTGTATCAATTCATACTACCAAGAGTCTCTGAAATTGAGCTCTGATATTACCACCAATTTGCCCCATATATATTTTGTATGTAAATATTTTTTTTGCTTTGCCCTCTCATTAGAATGTGAGCTTCTTGAACACAGGGGCTCTTTTTTGTCTTTCTATATATACTTGGCAGGTAGTAAACATTTAATAAATGCTTATTGACTGGCTGAAGGCATTAATGTTCTGAAGGAGCACTTGTTTCTTCTTCCCCGTTAGAATATTACCACCATATCATTATCATACGATCCCTTCCACTTGCTTAAATTACTTCCTTTCTAGGTTTTATTGACTTTATTCATTTCTGGTATTTTCATCAGAAATGATTGAAAGTCCTCTAGTATATTAAAAGCCATTTCCCCCATATGACTATACTTAGCTTTGCAGGGTAAGTTATTCTTGTTTGTAAGGCTTTGTCTTTTGCTTTTTGGAATGTCTGATTCCAAAATCTGTTATTTAAAGCAGAAGCTGCTAGGTCTTGTGTTTTACTTATTATAGTTCCCTGATACTTGAACTGCTTACTTTTGCATGCTTGAAGTATTTTTTTTTCTTTTATGTGGGAGCTCTGGATTTTGACTATGATATTCCTGGGACTTTTCCTTTGGGGATTTCATTCAGATCTATGGATTCTTTCTATCATTATTTCTCCTTCTGATTCTAATGGAGCTGGGCAGCATTAGTTTGTGATTTGTAGAATATAGTATCAAGGCTTTGTTTTTGTTATAGGATTTAGATTTTAATGATTCTTAAGTGGCTTCTCCTTGATCTTTTCCCCCCAGGTTATTTGCTTTTAATATTACACACCTTACATTTTATTTTATTTTTCAATCTTTTGCTTTTGTTCTGATATTTCTTGTTATCCCACACAGTCATTTGACTTCTGTTTGGTCTAGTTTAGGAATCTGTTATGTGTGTAAAGTTTACCACTTTCATTTCTAAGCTGTTTATTTGTCTTCCAAATCTTTCCTCTGTATTTTTTTTCACTTTTAAAATCTGTTGCTTTGTTTTCCTTAGATATTCATATATTAATTGTAAAAATACATTTCTCTCCTTGTTTTGGGGGAATCTCTGGATCTTCAATAATTTTTATGCTGGTAAGTGTTTGATTTGCTCATTTCTCTAGCTTAATTTCTAAATTGGGGCTTTGTGCGAAGTCCAGGCTCTGCCCCTGACCTCCTGTGGGCTTTTGTTGAGGATAATCAGCTCTGCTTGTTTTTTCCTTAGATCTCATGAGTTACAGCACTGATGTCCAGCACTAAAGGGCTTAGGCTTTTGAGGTTCTGGGTACTAGATCTTCAGGTCATCCTAATATAGAATTGGAAGGAAGTTAGAACTGCTTAATGTGTCCTGCTCTGAGCTCTGCCATGTGCTCTGGTTGTCAGTGTACCCTGAGGCTTCTAAACTCCCACCCTAGGGCTTTCTTGGGATAGATGATTTTTGGCTCTGGACACAGATCTTGGAACGTTAGATAGGTCTCTGGTCTACTTCTAGGTATTCTGTAAGGCTGTCAACTGGTTCAGCTGTGATGGCATTGGTTTTACTTTCCTTTTCCCACCTGGCTGTAATTTTGTGCAGTTCTGGGGTAAAAGAAATCACTTTATATAATTTTCATTGGCTTTCAGGATCCTTATTAACTGTGGTAAGAATTTTAGGATTTTTCTGGAATGTGCATGTAGGATCTAAGAGTTCTGCTTTCAGTTCAGGCCTCCATCAGGGTTGAAAGTTGAGGACAATAATATATTTCCCTGCACAGGGGGATTCTGAGAACAAATGAGTTAATAGATTCAACAATACTTCCAATGAGCTGGAGTTTCTATGAAGATTCTATGTAACTGCTGTTTATTATTACTCAACATATATCTTTGACATATATTATTTCTTCCTCTTTATAGTCTTACTCTTTGAAATGCTTCTGATGACACAGAGATCTTAGTGACCAAATATGAATGTTAAGGATTAGTATAATAGGGGTCTTAGAACTTATGTTATTGGATACTCTCATTATACAGACGAGGAAGCAGGCCCAGAGAAGTTACGTGAGATGCCCAATGTTACAGGTAATAATAATAAAAGTTGCTATTTACATATAGCATCTTAAGGTTTGCAAACAGCTCTATGTTTGTGAGGTAGGTTGTCTACTTATCATTAATCCAATTTTGTTGATTCAGAAACAGAAATCTAGAGAGGTTAAATGACACAGCTAATACATTTCCAAAGTAAGATAGAATTCAGGTCTTCTGGAATGAAGTCTAGCACCATTTCTAGCATACCACACTTCCTCATGTCCCTCAGGTAATAAGTAACAGAGCCAGAGTCTTAACTCACAATCTTTGTCTTAAAATCCAATTTAAGATCACCAGAAAGATTTCATATAATTCTTCAAGCAGAAATTTGCCTTAATTGTATAAACATACCTTAAAGCATTGTTTAGAGCTGGGGGAATGACTAGTCTCATAGAAAAATATGACCCTTTTTTTCCTATAGGGAGGGGGAACTATGTTTTGTGGAACATTGCATATATTATCAGTCTCTGACCTTTTTCTTCTTTTTTTTTGTAACAGGGGATGGCTTTCTGGGTAATGGAGGAGAGGGGATATATTTGGAAAGGAAGATTATATAAAAACAAAAAGATATCACTGACATTTTTAAAAAGCTGGGGAATGATTTTCAAACTAAATAGAAGTATGATGTCAATGTGAAGAAATCTATTTTTTAAAAAGACTAATAATTGTTGTATTAAATGGTTTAACTGTGTTTAACCTACCTTGACTGTGGTTGAAAATATCCTGTCCAGATTAAAAAGTGAGACTGCTGAATCATCTTCCCACCACGGACTGATATTTAGAACCAGTTGGTGGCAAGTTTTATTTGGTGCCAGACTTCCAATATAGAGGGCTTGCTTTGGAGGGAGAACTAGCAGACAAAGTTGCTTTAGGCAGTTCCAGAGGGGAGTTGTTCCAGAAAGACCAGAGAGGATATTGGCTACCCTGGGAACCAAACCATTGTGGCTCTAAGTAACACAGGCAGTGACAAAGTAGTGTGAACATAATAGTTAAAAAAAGGACAGGACAGAAACAGAATATGCTGAGACCCAAAGCACAGTTATCACAGCTAACAATAAAGTATGCATTTGGGGTACTTATAAAGTTCTGCACTACCTCCCTCCCACCATTTTGTGCTATTTGCTATTGTTTGGTTTATCCATGCTGGGTAAATTAATTAGCTACTTTGTGTTGTTATTTTAAAAGAAAATACAGCTTTATCAAAATATATACTTAAATAAATATATACCTTTTTTCATAAATATACACTTCTTTCAGTCCTAAAGTTGGTCATGCCTAAATTGCTATATTGATTTAAACAGTAGCACCAACAATTTCCTGGTGACAGGCAAAAAATAGACATGCAGACCTAACCTGGACAACAAAATAGAAGGCCTTTATGAGGACATTAGAATCTCAAACAAGGATAGAAATATCATGTTCACAACCCTAGAAAATATGAGACTTTATAAGGTTGTTTGAGGCTATTGTGAGGTGGTGAAGATATAAAAGTACAGTACTTTTTGTTTCCCCTCTTTTTTTGTCTTATGTTTCAATATTATATATGTATGGATACCAGGTGTGATACGGTGCAATGTTATTGATCCTTCCCTCCTCCTTCTCCCCTTTCCTCCTTTCCTCTCTCCTTCTTTCCTCTCTCCCTTCTTACTTTTCTTTCTCCCTTCCTCCTTCCCTTCTTTTCTCTTCCTTCCTTCCTTCTTTTCTTTTCTTTATTGGTTCCTTTAAGTTTTTGGTTCTTTTTTGAGACTATAGCAATTTCCAAAATGTAGTTTTGGTCAGGATAGTTCTACAGCAATAAACAGGTTGTCAAGTAAAGGCCTGTTTATCTTTTGCTGATTCTCTGCTATCAAGCACATTCCACCTTTTGGGGATGAGGTTAAGGGGTTGTTATGAGGTATAATGGAAAGTAATGTAACTCTTCTCTCTGGTCCTTTAGGTAAACAATTTAATATGGCCTTTACCTTTCAAGCTGAGAAGATTTTGTTCTAAAATGGCTACTGTATTGTAGGGTTTGATGTCATTAAAGTACCCTCAGATTCTCATATAGGACAACTTTACTTCTATACTAAACCGATAGTTTATGGGGTCCAGGCATGGTATAATATGACCCTTATAACCCTGCTTTACCTAAGACTAAGACAGTTGATGAGTTTATCAAAATATACTTCTCACAAGAACCATTATTCATTGTTCAGTCATTTATATTCCTAATCAATTCTACAAAAGGATAATGAGTTTACCCCAAAATTAAATAGAAGGTGAGCAGGTTGGTTTGCCTTGGGGAAATTACAAAATTTTTTAAGGACTTAACAACAAAGATTGGTCATTTTAATAGTAAAGTTCCACAAAAGATGGCATGTGGTTGTGAGTCATAGCACTTTATGGCATCTGAAAATTTAAACATGAATATCACTGAAAGGGCAATCTCAAAGTACATGGTGGGCATAAGCAGCCTGCAACACATGAAAAAAGGAACCACATAGATACACAGTAAAAGATATCATCAAAGAAACATCTGATCAAAAATGAAGAAATGTTTGTTATATAACAAAAGTGAGGGGATACCTGATGGACAATTCATCTCCTTCACTGGTATGATGTCAACAGAAGGCCCAGAAAGGTCCCCAGTTCTGCTGAATTTAATGGAGGTCATTGACATGAGTCATACATTTTCCATCTGCATTGCTAGAATATCCATATTGATGACATCACAGATTCACTAGATTACTTGATGAATGGTCTAGTGATGGAATTACTTTTGTATTTCATAATTATATCCTCTGTTTCAATACTGAATTTGGAGGATTTCTTAAATGATATGCTATAAGGTCAGCATGCTTATAGAGTTCATAATGAAGCTCTCTTGATTGAAGCATATTTGACATGAATAATTGTCCCAGATGAGTTCCCAACCAGCAAGATTATGTTGCTACCTGTCACATGGTAAATTTTTCTCAGCAGAAGTTTTGAATCTGCCAACACTGGCAAGTCCTTATTCAACAGTACAGCTGCAAGTAAAGGTTCATTTGTTATGAGAGTTTAGAAATATTACCTGTGAGTTCTTAAATATGTATAAAACTGGAAAAACATTTTATGGTTTGCTGGTATTCTAAGAAAATATGACCCAAGTTATGGAAAATATAGTTCTAAATATTCAGTGAAGCCACTAGACTGATTCTTGGTACTTTGCTATAGTTTTTTCTGACATCCTAGAACTGTTATTGTAGAGTGACTTTTCCCCATGATATTTGGAAAGGTTCCTTTCAAAAGACCTTAGGGTTTTTTTTAGGCACATTTTATCAATCCATAAAATACATATCAGTACAAAACCTTTCTATATATCTGTAATGCACATAATAAACACAGTTCAAACATAGTGCTAAATATAGTTTCCCTGAAACAACAGATGGGATTTTCCCCGAGGATTAAGTACAATTTTGCTGCAATATAAACGTATCTAAGCCCACAAGATACTAGCTCACTTCTGACCACTGAATAAATTTAAATTCCTTGTCTAATATTTGAAGCTCTGTATAATGCAAGTCTCTTCAAACTATTTTATATTCTATCCTCCATCAAACTACACTACATTACACTATCCTCAAACATACCTTATACTTTCCCACCTCTGTACCTTTACTAATGCTGTTCCCATTTGCCTGGAATGTCCTACTTCTCTCTTTATTCACCTCATGAATTTCTACCTATTCTTTAAAGCTCAACTGAAATGTCACCCCAAGTTAGTGACAACCTTTCCCCCAGACCTTCCATAACAATTTGATTAGCATCTTTAATAAAATTTTTATTTCATATTGCATGTTATAGTTATCTGTATTTATGTTTAGAAGGCAAATAGTGATAGAATGGCTGGGAAATTGATTGGAATATGCCTAGATCCATTAGGTAACTGAGAATACCGGTCAGGTCAATAACACACATATATTAAGTGCCAACCATGTAGCCAGCACTGTACTAAGCTCTGGGCATACAAAGAAAGGCAAAAACCAACCAGCCAACCAAAATAACAGTCCCTACTTTCAAGGACCTCACAGACATGTAAACATGTAAACAACTACATACTAACAAGATATATACAGGATAAAATAGGGGGTAATTTCAGAGGGAATGGACTAAGATTAAGGGGAATGGGGAAGGCTTCTTACAGGAGGTATCATTTTAGTGAGATTTGAAGGAAGTCAGGGAAGTTAAAAAGGGGGAGGTAGAGATCGGGAGGGAGAGAGAGATATAGCTAGTAAATATGCCCAGAATAAACAAATAGTATTTTGCTAGAGGAATAGGAAGTCTGCCAGTGTGACTGTATAGAAGATTATGTTGCAGGGCAGGGAAAAAGTGGAGTAAGATATAAGACTGAGAGACAGGAAGGGGCCAGGTTTTTGAAGGGCTTTTGAATGTTAAATAAAGGTTTTATATTTAATACTGGAGTTAATAGAGAACTACTGAAGTTTATTGAATGGGTTGAATGGGGGTGGAGATGACATGATCTGGTCATGTTTTAGGAAGATCATTTGGCAGCTGAGTGGAGGGTGGATTGGAGGGGAGGAGAGACTTGAGGCAAGAAAAACAAACAGAAGTCTTTAGTATGCCAGTAGTCTAGACATGAAGTGAAAGGGCCTGCAGCAGGATAGTGACAGTGTCAGGGGAAAGAAGGGAGCGTATGCAAGAGATGTTATGAAGGTAGAAACTACAGGACTTGGTAACTGATTGGATGTGGGGAGAGGTGAGAGCTAATGTATCAATTTTTCCTTTTTTTCACTTTGTTAGATGCTGTAACATAAGAAATTTTTGTGTACAACAAATAATTTTTAGAGAACTGTATGAGTACTAATTGAAATGAAAAGTTATTAATGCAGTGTTAAATGAAGCACATTACATAAAGGATTTTAAATGTGACTAGTTTTAAGTAATTTTTCAGGAATGTTATTGAACTCATGATGACCAAATGTGAAGTCTAAGGCACTCATGTTTTCAACTGAAACTCCGAGTATATACATTTAATATTATTGATACCCCCTCAATCAGTTTTGTATTAATGTTGTAATCCTTGCCATGATTCTTAAGCTTTTTAGATATTTCTATATTTTTCCTTTTATAAAGTAATTCAATGTGAGGGATGTATTTTTTGAAATAGACACAATTTAGTTTTATTATATAATTAACTACTTTCCTGAGATGTTCTTTTCTTGAATCTTTCCAACTACTCTTTGACCTCTCCTTTGTAATGAATCAATCAACAAACATGTGGGCCTTGTTTGTTATTGCCAGCTGCTCCCCTTCCAGTTTTTGAACCATAATCAAATCAATTCTGTCACTGCTCCAGGAAAGGGTATGTCAATCTACTCCCCTAGGGCTCTGCTCACCATCCCTGTAACTTTCCAAAATAAATAATGAGGACTCACATGCTTCTTGATTGGTCAATCAGTGTCGAGAAGGGAGAATCTCAGGAAAATAGTTATGGTGGAAGCAGTGCCAGAGACTTGAAAGAGTTGAAGCTAAGCTTCAGGTAGGGGGAAACCACTTCAGACATTGAGCACAAAGCAGCAAAATGCAGAATGAGATCAGGGAACAAATAAATTCTTTAGTGTGAGTAGAACATCTATGTTTGAAGGGAAGGGAAGGGTGGGAAGATAAATTGGGCTGAGGTGTTTGTTTTTAATTCAGTACTCAGTAGCAATGAATTAGAATCAGGGGTGGGGAACCTGCATCCTTGAGGCCACATGTAGTCCTCTAGGTCCTCAAGTGTTGCCCTTTGCTTCACAGAACAAATTCCCTTAATAAAAGAATTTGTTTTTTAAAACTTGGACTCAGTCAAAAGGCCACACCCAAGGACCTAGAAGACCACATGTGGCCTCCAGGCTGCAAGTTCCCCACCCCTGATTTACTTGGAACCAGTCATTGCATCTTTTACCTGCCAACACTCTCTCCTTCCTAGTATCCCACTCACTATTACATCAGAGGCAAAGTGGAGCAGCAGAAAGAATTACTGAATCAGGAATCAGGAGATTTGTGTTCAAATCCCTGTTCTACCCCTTAATACTTGTGTAACCTTAGGCAAGTCTCAGTGCCTTTGTTTCTTGTTTGTTTGTTTTTTTTTTCCTTAGGCAGTTGGGGTTAAGTGACTTGCCCAGGGTCACCCAGCTAGTGTCAAGTGTTCAGTCTGAGGCCGAATTTGAACTCAGGTCTTCCTGACTTCAGGGCCGGTGCTCTATCCACTGTGCCACCTAGCTGCCCCACCTTTGTTTCTTCATGTGTGAAATTAGCAAGTTGGACCAGTAGTATCTATGACCCCTTCTAGCTTTAAACTTATGATCCTATGAGTTCCTCTCACTGAAAGCAAGTGACATATTCAGAAACCTCTGATCCCCACAAGATGAAGTAAAACTATTCATCTCAGTAAAGAACAGTTTCCTTAGTGTATCTTCGAAGGAAAATCAGAGTTAGAGAATCTGAGTTTTGGGCAGGATTTTAGGGGCCATTTAGACCCATCCATATCTGAATACACACTCACCAAGAAATCATACCACTTTTACCTGAAGACCTCAAATGAGGAGGAATCTATTAATCTTGAAGGCAGCCCAATCTACATTGGATAAAATACAGCTATTATTAGTTGTTAAGTTTTTCTGACATGAAGACAAAATTTGCCTCTTTGCAACTTCTATCCATTGCTCCTTTAAAGTAGAAAGAGAATTCATTGGCCCTGTAGTCAGATAACCTGAGTTCAAAGCACACCTTTAATGCTTATAGCCTGTGACCTTGGGTAAATCACTTGATCCCCCTTGTCCTCATTTGACTCATCGACAAAATGGTGGAGGTGGGGAGAGGTTGGACTGGATTGCCTCTGTGGCCACTTCTAGTTTTAGATGAATGAACCTATGATCTTATGTGCTTGGAGCCAGATATCTTGTCCTCCCTGAATCTTTTCTTATCTAAGACAAGCATTTCAAGTTCCTTCAACTTATCTTCATAAGGCAAGTTTTTAATGCCCATAAAAACTTTCAGATTTTATAAATTCTGTGATCTTTAAGAGATTACAGATAAAGCTAATAAATACTTTTACAGATAATCTTTGAATGGAAAAAATAAGGTTTTGATGTTATTTGAATTATTATAAGCATTGACTTGTACTCATCGAATTAAGTCCATATTGGCCCTTCATAATTTTTGGTCCTTTACACTGGACATTCTTTTGCTCAATCATGTCCTTCTTAAACTGTGGTGCCCAAAATGAGCAGTATTCAAGATGTGGACTGACCAGAGAAGACCATAGAGTGAATCTTTCCCCCTTAGTCATAAAAGTTTTACTACTCTTCTTACATCTTTGTCTCTTGAACATTGGATGCTTTTCCTTCCAGTCAGCAGAGTTTTATCTTCTATTTACCTCCTTCATTACAATCCTGAGTTTTGTACTTATTCAGGAGGACATTGGTCTATTTTTAAATTAGCTTCCTGAGGCTTTTAAGTGCAATGTGTGCACCATCTTCCCTCACAGCCTGAGGATCTCCCCTGTGATATGTCTGGCCTAAATCAAATAGAACAGGAAGAGACCAGACCTCTTCCAGAACAGATTGAAGCATTATCTGCCAGGCCGTTAGGTCATTTACTGAGCTGCAATGTTTTCCACATACAACAGTGTCTTGAGAAAAGCTTTATTGTACAATTTTTATTTTGTCCATAGATATACTAATCCTATGTTAGTCATACTGAGTCTTTCAAGTGCTCAAGTGTTTCATGAATACGTAATTAATTAAAATGTTATTTGCAGGTGTCAGGCAATACATGTAAGAAATCATTAAAATTTCATGAAAACTTCTATGGGCCTATTTATAAATCTATACACATAAATATATTTTATTTAACATATAAATTCAGTTGATATGTACTTGAAGTACTTAACATGACTTTAATATATTAAATATTAATTTATATATTAATATGTTTTATGATTAATTTTGTATAAATATGGGCTTAATTTGATAAGTATGAGTTGGTGCTTATAATTATTCTAAGTGTCATTAAAACCTTGCTTTTTCCATTTGTACATTGTCTTACACAATTTCACAAATCTGAAAGTTTTTAATGGCAATAAAATTTTATGTGCTTTAAATTCTTGTTGCTTTCTTTACCTTAGGAATGAACAAAAATTTGGGCCTGCAAGTATTGTAAGGGATTTCCACTTTGAATTATTTTTTTTTGGGAGAGACAGTCATGAGTCCATGATTAAGTATTCTCTTTAGCATAAAGGAAAGAACCTCAACCCTAAAGGGGGTGATGGTGGACAGTTCTCTGGTGCAGATGGTGCAGACTGTTCTTTGAGTCCTTCAAATCATCTTTACTCTGAGCATGTAGAAGCACTGCGCAGAGTGTCCACATGAAGACCACTTCCTCCTCATGGGTACATGTTGAGCAATCTCCCCTATTCTAAAATGATATCTTTAAAACATAAGCAAATACAGTTCCTTAGAGCACTGGAATTGAAGCCAGGAGGCTTGGATTTGAGTCCTTTCTCTAAGACTTACTTTCTGTGTGACCATGAGCATCTCTTTGAAGTTCAGTTACTTTATATTTAAAATGGGGATAATAGTATTTATATTACTTATCTCCTAGGACTTTTATGTGGAGAGTAAATGGTAAGTCTTAACCTACAATAGAAATGAGTGTTTTTTTTAAAAATTACTTCATTAGCTTTCAGTACATTTCTCTTCATCCCAGAGATAATAATGGTATGATCAGAGTTTTTTTTCCCCTACCAGACCTATAATTTAACCTTTCTCAGAACAGGTGGAGGAAGGAAAGAAGGAAACAAGCATTTATAACATGCCTTCTATGTGCCCACCATTATGCTGTTTTACTAATCTTATTTCTTGTGATCTTCACAACAGTCTTGATAGGAAGGTGCTATTATCACCCCCATTTAACAGTTGGAGAAACCAAGGCATACAGAGGCTAAGTGAATTGCCAGTGTTCATTTAGTTAGTAGGTGTCTGAGGCTGGTTTTGAACTCAGGTCTTCTTAATTCCAGACTGTGCTCTATCCACTGGGCCATCTAGCTGCCTCTAAATTGGTGTGAAAACTCCCTTCAGTAACGCAGATCAGCAACTCATTGTAGTTTATAGTTTCAGAGAGTCTTCTGGGCATTTAGTCGCTAACTTATGGTCACATGTTTCAGAGGAAAGATTGACTTAAACCCAGGTCTACTTGACTCCAAAGCCTATTCTATATCCACTATGCCACACTGCCTCTCATAATAATATAGCAGGTCTGAAAATTGATTATTCAACAAATGCTCAGGGACTGTGTACTAAACACTGAAGTGGGAGAGAACACTGGATGTTTAAAGGATGTAAAATAGTTCACTTTGTCTTCAGCATAGGATGCTGAGAAATGAGGTTGAAAAGTAATGTGTCGATCTCTGACTCTTCTTCCATTATGGACTTCTGGAATCCAATTTAGCATAAAGGAAACCTGTATTTATCTAATTACTTTATTGAGATTATATAGACCATAGCTATAGGGAATGAACTTGTGGTGCATTCAAAGCTTGAGTCTGAACTTCCTATGGGAATGTAGGATGTTATCATCAGTATTTCACATCTCTCTTTCTTACTATATCCATTATGCCCATCACTTTTCATTTGATTCTCCTCAAATGTTAAGCATTGGTACTTAATATTCTACTTCTGCTGTCGCTTACTTTCATAATATCACTGGCATACAATGGTATAGCCCTGCACAATAAGGATTTTTTCTATGGTATTTGTGTATCGGTAACTCAGGTAATCCTCTAGTTATCCTGACATGGTTTTTTCTGGTTTAGCATTCTTATAGCTTTTGTAGAGACTCATGTTGTTGTTTGATAAATTCTGTTGTACTGACATACTCCTTCCTGTCTCCTCTGTATCATTGAGGTGATATGCTCACAGTAAAAAACATTCTTAAAATATAACTAGTGAAGTTGCTGCAAATACCACTGTGGGGCACTTAACACTGTAGGAGTCTGAGCCAGCTCTTTACCAGGCCTCCCTGACCCTAGTATTAACTCTTTGGCCACCATATTAGTATTGTACAAACAGATTGTGTAGGACTTTAAATGCTAGGCATAGGAATTTGAACATTCCTTGGTAGGTTATTGGAAGTCCCTAAGATAGTCATTCAATTCTTTTAGGGACTTGATTCTGTGGGACCCATGACCCACTCAATGTATTTGCTTAAATTCAAGTTGTAAGGAGAAAGAACTCTTTGAAAAATTAAAAAAAGTTGCAGAACACTTAAAATGGGGGGACAGCCAATGAAAAACAACAATAATAATTCACATTTATGTAGTATTTAAGGTTTACAAGGCACTTTCTTCATAAGCACCCTTTGAGTCAGGTAATGCAAGTGTAACTTTCTCTATTTTATTGAGTCATAAGTTGAGGTTGAATAACTTGTCTATGGTCCCAACGTTAGCAAGTGTTGGAGATAGAATTTCAATTCAGAATTTCTGACGTCAGTGCTCTTTGAGACTAATAAAGGCCTTATTTAGACTGCTAGGAAAATTCAGTTTTGTGGTTATTGTTGTTTTTAATACAGTGAGAATGACAATAGTTTAGCCCAACAGGAACTGCAGATCTTAGACGTAGCTAATTAGTGTGGAAAGTGTTAGGAAAACAAAGCTAAGATGTAGAAATGCTTTCATTAATTCCCTTGATATTCTGGATCTTTTGTTATTCCAGAAGAATTTTGTTATTATTTTTTTCTAGCTCAATAAAATTAATTTTGGTAGTTTGGTATGGCACTGAATAAGTAAATTAATTTAGATTTGTCATTTTTATTATATTAGCTCAGCCTACTCATGAGCAACTGATATTTTTCCAATTATTTAGATCTGACTTTATTTGTGTGAAAAGTATCAAATGAAGACATTTCAGATGCAGAAATTGAAGTTATCTATAGTCATATAAAAACTGCTTTAAATCACTATTGATTAGAGAAATGCAAATTGAAACAGCTGTAAGGTAACACATCACACCTGTAAGATTGGCTAACATGACGAAACAGGAAAATGATAAATGTTGGAGAAGATGTAGGAAAATTGGAAAAAAAAATTGGAAAAAGCAATGCGTTGTTGGTGGAGTTGTGAACTGATCCAACCATTCTGGAGAGCAACTTGGAATTATACCCAAAGGGCTATAAACTGTGTGTCTACTTTGACCCAGCAATACCACTTTTATGTCTGTATTCCAAAGAGATCATAAAAATGGGAAAAGGATCCACATGTACAAAAATATTTATAGCAGTTCTTTTTGTGGTGTCCAAGAACTGGAAATTGAGGGAATACCCATCAATTGGAGAATGGCTGAACAAGTTGTGGTAAATGAATGTAATGGAATACTATTGTTCCATAAGAAATGATGAGCAGGCAGAATTCAGAAAAACCTGGAAACACTTACATGAACTAATACTGAGTGAGGTGAGCAGAACCAGGAGAACGTTGTACATAGCAACAGCAACACATTGTGTGATGACTAACTTTGATTAGCTCTTCTCAACAATGTAAGGATCTAAAACAACTCCAAAAGACTCATGATAGAAAATGCTATCCACATCCAGAAAAAGAACTATGGAGTCTGAATACAGATCAAAGCATATTTGCTCTCTCTCTTTTTGTTTCTTCTTTCTCATGGCTCCTCTCATTGGTTCCAATTCTTCTTTACACCATGATCAATGTAAAAATATATTTAATATGAATGCATATGTAGAGCCTATATTAGATTGCATGCCATATTAGGGAGGGGGGAGGGAAGGAAGGGGAAGAAAATTTAGAACTCACAATCTTATGAAAGTGAATGCTGAAAACTAAAAATAATTAAATTAATTAATTTAAGAAAACATACAGGCCCTTAAAAAAGATTTTTGGAACACTTGTGAATTTATAAAGTAATATGGAGTTGTGTGGAAAAAAAGAAATGCTTTAACTTTCAATAAGCCTAAGGAATGAAATGGTTAATTGGAATGCTTGGCAGTAAGGGAGGACCTTAAAACATTTGGCATCTAAGAAACTTGATAGAATGGTACTATTATGAATATATAGGTAGACTATGACTAAAATAATAAAAACATATGGTTATAGGGCTCTCCTATAAATTATTTGTCTAGGCTAATGAGACCAAAGTGGAAACGTTAAAAAAAAATTTGGGAAGTTATAAGGTGGGGCTAGGTAAAAGTAATGAGATCCTTCATTAGATCATTTGAAGATTTTGTTTTGAGATAAGACAAATTACTTTAGATTAAACCATTTTAGAATTCAAAAGGAAAAGAAACATTTTAGTTCTAAAATCAAGGACAGGAACTGATATGAATATAAAATGCATTTGTTAAATGCACTGCAATGAAACAGTGAATACTGTACCAATTCATTCTTGTTGCAGAAGAGAGGAGTCCTTCCCATTCCTTAACCCACTCCATAATCTATCACTCAGTTATTCAGTTTTAGAAGAGGGAACTATCATCAAAGAACAGTATTAGGACAGAAAAAGGTGAAATTTAAAATATCATAGGATTTCAAGAGACTTAAAACCCCTTGACAACAATAACAGTTTATTGGAAGCTAAGAGGTAAAACTATTTGTCATAGAGGAAAACATATCAGGTACATGAACAGAAAACCTTTTATGACTCATTGGCAGATGGACAGAGGCTTTCAAAGGGGACAAAGTGCTCCTCTGGAAAAAAATAGAAAGATTACTCTGTTAAGACTAAGGGGAACTGACAGGTCAAGTGAAAAGAAGAAATTGCTCTCCTGAAAAATTTAAGGAATAACTTCAAAGGATTCCAACTTTATGATTAAAGGTTTTATTTATTCATTGTTTGTAATTTGTTCTTCATTCTCGAAGAGAATCATAACATCAGGAAGGTGATGTCATGACTTGCAAGTGATTTGAATTTAAGTGAGGGAGGACTGTGCAAAATCACCAGCCCCCTCTCTCCTCTGAAGCCTTCTGGGTCCAGTGGCAAGACATACATCAGGACAACTGGCTGATTAAAGGTTTAAAACAATATTAAATGAGGAAGCCAGCTAGAAAACCAGTAAAAAATACTTGATAGTCTAAAAAGTGTGCTTCAGGACAGGACAGGAATATATCAATGATTTCTTAGCTTCCATCTTTACTGAACAGATTCCCCATGTTAATTTTAGGTAATGTTTACTATTAGCACCAATTGATGAAGTAGATGAAGCAAACTATCACAACTGGGTAGCTTTTACTCCATAGCTCCGAACTTGAGGGTGAAATTGATAAAATGTCAGCCAAAATGTTTAGTTGTATATTAAAATAATATTTGTGTCGGGAGACCTGAGGATTTCTACTGTAATCTATATCTGTGAAAACCCCCTGAAAATCAGTGATTAGGAAGTTCCATTTCTATTACATTCTGTAAGCAAGTGGAATCTCTGATAAGAGGCAGGGACAATGACTACTTGAGCAAACAACCCTTTTGTTTTTGTATTCCTACCACTTAGGACTGTGACTTACAAATAGTAAGCATTTAATAATTGTTCCTTGAATTTAATTAATCAATAATATCATTTTCTAAGTCATCCATTGGCTAATAGTCTAAAAGATTAATAATGTTTTCTTTTGAAGAATAAATTTTATTGATTTGAACATGAGCAGCAGTCATCATTCACTGAGTTTTTCTGGTTTTCTGCTTTTTTTTTTCCACTAAAAATCAACAGAAAAAGAAAATGGTATTTAGGTAGTTAAACAAATAGTCATTTTAGTTTATCCAACAGAGACTGTATAGTTCAGCAGTTTCATAGCATCAAGTATATTCTTTTTCCTTCTTTTTATTTTGTTTTTGCAAAATAGTGAAAACAGATGTTTGTTGGTATGTGCTATTATGATTTCTTATACCGATTGGACTGGGAATTCCTTTTCCTTATTCTACCACTCTGATATTTTGTTAATTCTGCTTGTAAACAATCCTGCTTCATTCTAGTTCTTTTTTTTTGGTTCTAAAGCATCATGAAATTGTCACCTGTAAGGTTAGCTCATTCTTGACCATTTATAATTCATTGACTTGAAATATTTCTGCTTTTTCCTTCATTTCACCTTCCTATAGCATTGTCAATAAATATATTTTTCTATTACTTCTTTATACTTTTCCTTATACAGAGTGGTCACATTTGTTAACTGGGCTTTTCTGTCTTTACTTTCAAGCTCCAACTTTAGCATTTTGGTTTATCTATTTTTTAAAGTCATTTATTGGCTATACAATTATTTATTCTGTGTTCTGTAACATGTGAAAGAAGATGGAATTATTACACCTAATATATTGGGGAAAATATGAAAAATATTTTTCTGAAGATATAAAATGTTCAGTTTATCAATTTAAAAACAGAGAATAAATATGACAACATACAAAGTGTCCCTGTATATTTGTTGTTATTCATTCATGTCTGACTCTCCATGACCTCGTATGGGGTTTTCTTGGCAAAGATACTGGAATGGTTTGCCATTTCCTTCTTTAGTGGACTAAGGCAAACAGAGGATAAATGACTTACCCTGGGTCATATACCTAGCAAGTATCTAAGGACAGATTTGAACTCAGGTCTTCCTGACTCCAGGCCCAGTACTCTGTCCATTGAGCCATTTAGTTGCCTCTGTGTGTTAGTTTTGAGCTGTTAAAGCTTAAACTTCAATATGACTTTTAAGATTCACTCTATATTTATTTCAATTCAACAAATATTTAGTAAAAACCTACTCTGTGTGAGAAATTGTGCTATGCAAGAGGGTGGGGGAAGTCCAGTATGTGCTCCTAAAGAATTATAGTCTAAAATGAGGGAAATACTCATGTATAAATATTTGCAAAAGAGAGCTCTAAACAAGGTTGGCCTGAGAAATTTGAGCAGGAAGAGATTTCTTTCAGGTTGGAGGGGGAAGTGATAGAAAATTAAAATCTTCTTATGGGAGAAGCCCCCTGTTTTGGGCCTTGTATGAAGGGACTTCGACATAGGGAGTTGAAAGTGGCAGAGAGGACTAAGGGATGATATATTTTAGCAAAAGCATAGTGATAGGAGAGTAGGATGAGAATAGGGAGCAGAGAGTAATCCATTTTGATTGTAATGGAGACTGTACGAAGAAACATAGGATCATATGAAGGTAGAAAGTTAAGTTGAAGACAGATTGTGGGGGATAATGAATGGCGGGATCAAATTTATGCTTTATTTTATAGGTAGTGGAAAGCCACTGAAGAGTTTTGAGAAGGGAAGTGAAATGATCATAGTAATTTGTTAGGGACATTTTATAGTGTTTACTAGTCGTGTGAAAATTGAATTAGAGAAAGAATAAGCTTAAAGTCAGGAAAACTAATTGAGAGGATATTGCCTTAGTTTAGCAAAGAAGATGGTAGCATGAACTAGTGTTGCTACAGTAGGAATGGAAAGGAGAAAGGTAGCACCCCAATAATCTGGTGTGTCCCTATTGTACTCTGCAGAGGCGCTCTGGGGATTTTGAGTATCCCAGAATGTAAATACATTTTGAGGCTGCTAAATAGGCAGCTCTCTTCCCATCAGACCTGCACCATTCAAATAACTCAAGGAAAGAGAGAAAAGCAAAGTTCAGGCCTTTTATTCCAATTATTGTGTCTTTTATTCCTTCATCGTACCCTGACAGTGAGAGCCTCATGGATAATTCTCTTCTCTCTCTAATAGGCAGACGGCTCAGGAAATATCCTCCTTTTTGACTAGAAGTATAGACTCCATGACTCTTAAATTTGAGGTTTCTAAAGAGACAACCCTCAGAACTATCCCAGAAAGCTAGTGTTTAGGCACTCACATTGTCCAGATTACAAAGGCAATCCTTTTCTCTCTCTCCTTCCCGTCCTCCCCAAGTATAGTTCTCAGGAAATGTTCCTTTTCTGGATAGAGAACAAGATCCTTAATCACTTGAATTTGGAGTTACTCATAATGTGACCCCTGTGGCTATTACTTCTCCCCAAATATTTTTTTTCTGGCTAGATGGCTAGATTTTTAGGACTCCTGATTTTGTGATTTCCTGCAAGGCAGGCACTGTCCAGTAAATCAATGTAATTCCTTAATCAATTTGATAAGTTTACCATTGTACTTCTGCAGAAACTTTTAATATTCCACTATTGCTCCAACTACAGCTGTTTCTCCATCTGGGAAAGCCCATTTTAAAATTTCTTGTGAAAAATAATGGTACAAGTGTCCAGAAACTCATCTTGGGCCACATGGATGAGCATATGTCTATTCTGATGCAGGCAGACATAAATAACTATTGGACAGGTAAGATATTCAAGGATCTCTCAAGATTGAACTCTCAGTATTCTCAAGTAGAAGACAGTAAGAGAAAAGACAAAAAGGAGTCTGAGTCCTCAATAAGACTGCTTTTATAGTCCAGTGTAATGGGGCAGATTCTGTCCCAAAATACTAAGCCAATTAATTATTCTTGAGAATAGATCCGGTCATTGAAGTCCATCCTCCAGAAGACGTGTTCACACTCCATTGTACACACACACGTTATAACATACATGCATATGCATATGTACATATGCATACATGCACACACATATTTGTACATGTATATATGCATATATATGTATATGTGTATGTATATATATATATATAGAGAGAGAGAGAGAGAGAGGGAGAGAAGAGAGGAAGAGAGGAAGGGGTGGGGGCGGGAGACTGACATACTTTATAAACAGCACACATCAAGTTGATTGGGTAAATCTTTTGATTATCACTTACACCAAAATTCCCACACAAAGGCTCACCTTCAGACAAGATCTTTAATTTTATCAGAGTACTCCTTTAATCAGTATCCTACACTAATAATTATCACTTACACAAAATTCAAAGTACTCAACCTGACTGACGTTCAAGAATCTCCACAAATGATAGTGAAACTGACTTCAGTCTCACTTCACACAATACCTTTTAGGTACTTTATTCTCCATCCAAACTAGGCTACTTAATGTCCCCAAATATATCCTATGCAATTTCCCACTTCTGTACATTTGCTGAAATTATGTATAGTCATATGAGCTCTGAACATCCTTATCATAATTCCCTTCTCAAAGGTAAGTCTTATGTCCCAGTGCAAGTCTATTCTCTAATGCCATCAGCTTAAACTTCCCTCTGTGAGAATCATTATGGTCAGTCAGTCTTAAGTCTCTCTTAGAATAGGGCCTTTATTAAGATGGTACAGTAAGAAATTGATACAAAATGTTCCCCTAAAAGTCTATGACACATTCCCACAAGTTGGCTACATAGAGGTGAAAGCAGGCTTCAAGCTTAGAGAGCATGTGTGGCAAAGGGGTAAGTCACAGTTCTTTTAGTTAGAAAAAGTTGCCCTAGGTATATTGTAGTTTCTTTGCTAGGCTATTTTTGTGGAGCCATGAATCTACGTATATTCTGTTTTTTATTCCTAAAGAATATACTACCATCAGCTGATCCAGGGATACAACTATGACTCTGTTGGGAAAATGTGAACCTTCTCAGACTTTTAAGTTCCTCCTTTGGCCAAAGGTGGGGGGAAAGGAGAAGACCCAAGTTAAAATTGGAGCCTAGACCTCTCTTTTCTCTCTCAAATTCCTTCTCAGAGTTTTTATCTGATCTCCATGCCTGCTTGAACCTTTCAAATGAATCCAGTTCTAACTAGCTTCTTAATTTATAGAAAACAGTCTGGGCATGAGCAATTTTCTTCAGTCTATCCAAATGTATTTCTTGTGCTGCATCCAATTCTGAGTTTTAGCATTAAGTGTAAACCATATGCTCTTTCCTAGTTCTGGTATCAAGGCTAAAATGGGGCATGGTGGTTTTAGCCACACCCTTACATATTATGAAAAGTCCTCTCCTTACATCTGACTGATGAAGTCCCACTAACCCTACCAGCTCAACTCAAATGACGCTTTCATCATGAAGTCTACACCCAGTTTACCATACCTGGCAGTGATATTTCTCTCTTCTAATTTTTTTTAATACATTGTATTTCTAAATTATGTTCTTATTTGTATTATATTGATTCATATGCCCTTTTTCTCCACTACAAGGTTGTAAGCTTTTTGAGGCCAGGGCTGTGTCTTATTTATTTTCATGTCTTCTAATTTAGAAAGTAGTAGATTTGTAAGAGCTAGAAAAATGTATTTGTGTGCCTAAGGCAAGATTTGAAAACTATGTTCCCTACCATTTAAAAATTGCATGCCCTGTGTGTTTCTATACACTTTGCTCTTTCTTCAGATCTTCAGTCTTAGACAAGTGATCTCACAAAATAAAAACCTTCAGGCTATGGCAAATATAATTGTCTTGCATTAAAAATATGTCAATTTGTAAAAAAAAAATGTTAAAAAATGTCCTTCATTATGTGCCTTCCTGGGTGCTGCAAACCAGGCAATCCCAGGTCTAGTGCAATTTCTATTTGTTGTTCCTGGTTAAGCCTTTCTTTTGAAAACTGCAAATTTAGGCTTGATGTCAAGAAAAGCTTCCTAAGAAATAGAGTAATCCAACAAGTAGATCATGCTGATTTTGGAGGTAGTGGGTTCCCCTTCCTTGGAGATCTTCAATTAGAGGGTAGGCGATCACTCTTCAGGTGATTTTCAAATATCAGTTGGACTAGATGGCCACTAAGGTTTCTTCTGTGTCTAAAATTCTGTGATCTTGTGATTGAATGCATATGTGACTATTGGTATGGTTCTGTAAATGAGTTAATTCACTGTGAAATTTTGATAAAAAAAAAAGAACAGCTTAGTCTTAGTGTACTATTACTATGTATATTTGGTTTTTAGTGAGTAGCAGCTAATTGCATTTAAGTTATTAAATTTTACTTTACAGAATTGGAACTTTTTATAGTTTTGTCATATATTTCAATCTAAGTTATCCAATGTGGTTAAGTTTACACAATTTATTTCAACTACATGTAGTACTAAGCTTAAAAGAATTAGTCTGATTCTCAAGCACAGTATACATTTATAGCACAGTGCAAAAATGTTGTAGTTTCAATTGTGATAAACTTTGAAGACGTATTTCAAAAAAAGTTTCAATTGGTCTTTGATATTGTGTTAATTTGTATTTCTTGCTATAAGTCATTTAGATTCAGATGTTTCTGCAATTGATCAGTGTTCCTCAAATGTCAGCTGTGATTCTTATGCTTAGCAGTAAGTGGAAATCTTTGCACACACATGTAAGAGTGCCTTGGAAAATAAGTATTTCTTCTGATCTCCCTGTTTTGAGTTCCCTTCTGATCTCTTCCTTCTCTGATTTCACATTACTTCCTATTATTTTCCTTGTGCACTAATCATACTGTTTGTGTACATGTCCTAACATCTACTGGTAGATTATAAAGTCGTTGGTGGCACAGTCTGTATTTTATTTACTTGTACCATTTCCTTCAGGATTTAACATTTAGTCATGAAAGTGCATTATAGTTAATATGTATTCAATAAATGTTTGAATAAATGGATGTTTCAGCTCACAATACAAAAACATTTTTTTTATTTATATTTTTGTTTTCAACATTTACTTCCACAAGATTTTGAGTTCCAGATTTTCACCCCATCTCACCCTTCCCCCCACCCCAAGATGGCATGCATTTTAAATACCCTTTCCCATAGTCTGCCTTCCCTTCTATCTCTCCCCGCCCCTTCTCTTATCCCCTTCCCCTTCAATTTTCCTGGCAGGATGGATTTCTGTAACCCATTTCCTGTATTTCTTATTTCCCAGTTGCATGTGAAAACATTTTTTTTAAACATGTGTTTTTAAAACTTTGGGTTCCAAATTTTCTCCCTTCCTCCCTCCCCACCCACCCTCATTGATAAGGCAAGCAACTAAATATAGGTTATATATGTGCAGTTATGCAAAACACTTCCATAGTAGACATGTTGTGAAAAACTAACTCTATTTCCCTTAATCCTATCCTGGTCACCCATTTATTCTATTCTTTCTTTTGACCCTGACCCTCCTCAGAAGTATTTGCTTCTGATTACTCCCTTTCCCAATCTGCCCTCCTCTCTATCATTCCCCTACTCTTTTGTCCCCTTCCCCCCCCCACATTTTCCTGTAGGGTAAGACAGATTTCTACACCCAATTGAATGTGTATGTTATTCCCTCCTTAAGTCAAATTCTATGAGAATAAGATTCACTCATTCCCTCTCACCTTTCCCTGTTTCCGCTCCACTGTAAGAGCCTTTTCTTTTCTGTTTTTTTTTGTGGGAAAATTTATCCCGTTCTACCTCTCCCTTTCTCCTTCTCCTAGTATATCCTCTCTCACCCCTTAATTTTATTCTCCAGATATGACCCCTTCATTTTCAACTCACCCTGTGCCCTCTATCTATATCTATATATACTTACATATAATTTTTTTCCCCTCCAACTACCCTAATACTGACAAAGGCCTCATGAGTTACAAATATCATCTTTCCATGCAGGAATGCAAACAGTTCAACCTTAATAAGTTTCTTATGATTTTCTCTTTCCTGTTTACCTCTTCATGTTCCACTTGAGTCTTGTATTTGAAAATCAAATTTTCTATTCAGCTCTGGTCTTTTCACTAAGAATGCTTGAAAGTCCTCTATTACACTGAATGACCATTTTTTTCCCCTGTAGGATTATATTCAGTTTTGCTGGGTAGGTGATTCTTGGTTGTAATCCTATCTCCTTTGCTCTCCAGAATATTATATTCCATGCCCTGTGGTCCCTTAATGTAGAAGGAGCTAAATCTTGTGTTATCCTGATTGTGTTTCCACAATACTTGAATTGTTTCTTTCTGGCTGCTTGTAACATTTTCTCCTTGACCTGGGAACTCTGGAATTTGGCTACAATATTCCTAGGAGTTTTCCTTTGGGGATCTCTTTCAGGAGGAGATTGGTGGATTCTTTCAATTTCTATTTTGCCCTCTGGTTCTAAAATATCAGGACAGTTTTCCTTGATAATTTCTTGAAAGATGATGTCTAGGCTCTTTTTTTGATCATGGCTTTCAGATAGTCCAATAATTTTTAAACTCTCTCTCTTGGATCTATTTTCCAGGTCAGTTGTTTTTTCCAATGAGATATTTCAAATTGTTTTCTAATTTTTCATTCTTTTGGATTTGTTTTACAGTGTCTTGATTTCTCATAAAGTCACTAGCTTCCAATTGCTCTATTCTAATTTTTCAGAAAGTATTTTCTTCAGTAATCTTTTGGACTTCCTTTTCCATTTGGCCAATTTTGCTTTTTAGGGCATTCTTCTTCTCATTGGCTTTTTGGACTTCTTTTGCCATTTGGGTTAGGCTATTTTTTAAGGTGTTATTTTCTTCAGTATTTTTTTGGGTCTCCTTTAGCAAGCTGTTGACTTGTTTTTCATAATTTTCTTGCATCACTCTCAGTTTTTCCTCTACTTCTCTTACTTGCTTCTCAAAATCCCTTTTGAGCTCTTCCAAGGCCTGGGACTGATTCATATTTTTCTTGGAGGGTTTGGATGTAGGAGCTTTGGCTTTGTTGTCTTCTTCTGGTTGTTTTGATCTTCTTTGTCACCAAAGTAAGATAATATAGTCTGACTCTTTTTGTACTGCTTACTCATGATCCCAGCCAATTACTTGACTTTTAAACTCTTTGTTAAGGTAAAAGTCTGCTTCCAATGTGAAGAGTGTACTGTACCAAGCTTTGGGAGTTTGTACAGCTGTTTTCAGAGGTACTTCTAGGGACCTGTAAATTTTCAGTTCTTCCAAGGTGGTATGGTAAGGGGCAAGATGTTTTCTCTCCACCACCACAACAAGCTCCACCTTAGCAGCATTCCTCCTCGCCCCAGGACCGCCCCTCAGAACTATGACCCAGATCCAAGCACAAGTAAAGCAAGAGACTCCTGCCTCAGCACTGGCAAAGAGATCCCTGCAATCCCTCTTTGATCAGCCGCTCGATTCCCCCTCAGTGTGTGGGCCAGAAGCTCAGGATAAAGCCATGGCCCCGGGCCACGCTCAGCACTGGTGGCTGAGACCTAGCTCCTCTCTCACCGCAGTCACAGACTTTTCCCACTGACATTCTAAGTTGTCTTTGGCGTTCAGGGGTTGAGAAGTCTGGAAACTACCACAGCTGCCCACGATTCAGTCCTCTGAGGCCTGCTCCAGGGTCGCTGCGGCCTGCACACCCACCTGGAACTGTGTTCCTCTCCCTGCCTGGTGTGATATAACTTTCCAATCAACCATCCAGGCTGTCTTTGGCTGGAAGTTTGTTTCACTCTTTCTTTTTGTGGGTTCTGCTGCTTTAGAAGTTGTTTAGAGCCATCTTTTATAGGTCTTTGGAGGGCTTTGGGAGAGGCCTCAAGACAGTCACTGCTTTCCCTCCGCCATCTTGGCTCCACCCCCCGAGCTTCCAAAAACATTTTGAAATATCATTTTTATCCACTTTCTTTTTTTGTCCAGTCTGATGGAGTCATAGATTTGATCATTTCAAGGACCTCTTATTGGTTATCATGACATTCCATTTATTGTTTAGTAGTGCCAATAGGTGATGTGAATTAAGTGACTCCTAAGAAACTAGTAGCAGTTTTCTAGATTGCAAACATCCTCACACAAGGTCTGGAAAAAAACCAAACAAACAACTAAAGGCAAAAAGAAAAACTTCACATAAGGTAATATGAAAAAGACTGATACATAAAAGCAATGAATCCAGATGCAGATCCATTTAATTATCCCTCATATTTGTGCAGGAACTTTGTTACAAATTATTTGATTCAGTAAATATTTATTGAACATCTGCTATGTACCTGGCATTATGGTACATGCTGGAGTTAACAGATGTAATAATTAAATATTTCTTGGCCTCAGGGAGCTTGTATGTGATTATGATTGATATTCAGTATGCAATTGGATTTGTAGACCTTTATAGAATCCACATTTTTATTGGTGCGGGTAGTATCTCCACTATTATTATCATACTCCAACCATACTTTTGTATCCTCGTTGATTCTTGAATCTTAGGTCTTCTAATATGTTATAGGAACATATAGTTAGAACTGGAAAGGACTTTGGAGGTAATTACTTCAAACCCCCTCATTTTACAGTTGGAGAAAGTGAGGCCTAGAAAGGTAAGGGGACTTTCCCAAAGACACATAGCAAAGTTAGGGTATGAACCCAGTCCATATACATAGGTTGTACCCTGGAGGATCTCTTTAATTCACTGTTTGCTTCCTTCTGGCTCATTTAATATTTTATTGATATCAACTTATCATTTGGCTGTTTATTTGTTACCCCTTCCTCATAACAAATAATTGACTCATCTTTTTCCACCATACCTATCATTGATGCTGTCTGTGACTTTTCTTATGCAAATCATTGGTAATAAGCCAGCCTACCTACACCCAAGATATGTTTTTCCATTGTCCTTTATGTCTTTCGAAATTTTGATTCTTCGGAGATCATGGTGTAATATGATTCACAGCTATATAACATCACTGGGAGAATGTTAGCGACAAAAAAATATGGCTTTATGGCAGTGAGTATATTGTTTGGGATTATTTAAAATGTCATACCATTTCCTAAATGTAATCATGACTCATTTTCTTCTCATATTCAGTTACTGGCCCAGTTCAACTTGTATTTGCTGTCAATAATAAACAAATACATGTTTAGAGAGCATACCATTGTCACTCTTCCTTCTCCCCCCTAAAAAAAATAGTACTTACAGGGTGGGTTCCTCTAGAGAAGCGAGGATCCCAGGTTCAAATCACTCTGTGAGTCTATGCTTCAAAAAGAATAGCTCATGAACCTCAAAGACATTTACTGAAATGTCATAGTAAGAAAAGTAATAATAATACATCTTGCCCTTACACCTGATGCACACTCTTTCACAAATACACCCAGAGTTAGTACACTGCTCCCTGCAACCTTGGACTTAAAGATATTGCTTATACTTCCCTGAAGTTGCTTCTAGAACCTGCTTAACTCTAATCTCTATAGTCTAGCTTCTGGCCCAGCTTTTGTGTGCTCTCTGCATTCCAAGTAGAACACGGTGCAGAAACATGCACTTCTTTCTTCTTTAAGGATCAGGAAATACCAGGAAATCTCTCTTTAGAAGATCCAAGACTGAACTTGAGAATTCTTGAACTTGGAGTGACCACGAGATAACTCTCAGAGCTAGTGCTACCTGGAGAGCCCTCAGTATTTGTTGAAAGGCTAGATTTTAGAATCATGCTATCTAAAGAATTCAGAAAACCACCTTCTCTATGTTGATGTTTAGGGTTTCTTTGAATTCTATTTTCAGGCTATATACTAGGAAACATCTCCGTTGGTTATATGCTTCTACTGTAAGTTATTGCCATCAGTCTTTCCATAAATCTTCCTTAGACAATCTATCCAATATACTGGAGGCTTTCCTTTGTTTCTTTTAATTTAGAAGAGTGTCCAGTTTAACACTTTGTCTCCTTCCCTTTTTCTACCACTTAGGGAGACTAAAAACATTGAAGGCAAAGTCTTTCTCTTTGAGGAGTTTGTAATCTAGGTCAGGGAGAAATAACCTGTAGACACACATTACCCATACATGTATACACATATACATACATACACACGTACATTACAAAACAACAGTGGCAAAATGTAAAGTTACATAGTAGATGTCTTAACTATATGTTCTGAGTGGCTGCAATTTGAGACAGCTTCTGGGAAGAGCAAAATTTCTTAGGTTTCTTAAGAGCAGGGACCGTGTCTCTCGACACTTTTTTTGTGCTTAACAGGACCAAAGAGTACTGGAAGTGAGGCCACTGACAGACAAAATGTTAATTTACTTGTAGAGTCTGTCCTTCAAAGAAATGAGAGATTCAACATACTTGTGCTAGGCACTTATATAGTTACAGACATTCAGATTTACTCAAGTTGGGAGTATTTTGTCAAATTGGAAATTGCTTCAGTGGCTGTTTGTTCTAGCATCACATTGAAAATCTAACAGAGTAAAATACCCTTTTAAACTTTTGCTTCTCTCTCCTTTCCCAGAAGAATGATTTGGTTCTGACCTTTACAAAGGACCTCCTGGAAAGACCAGATGGTTCTATGGTTGTTCTTTAAAATTTTATATTACAGGCAGGTGGAGCAGGAAAGGAGAGGTCTAATTCAACCCAGAACCTAATATCCAACCTTGGTTTCCCTTGGAGCAACATCACATCTTTAAACCAGCCCTATAGATTATGAATATTACCTGAAGCCGGATCAGGCCTTGCCCCCCGGAAGTGTTTTTTCCCAGTTCAGAAGGAACCCATTTGGTTTGGATTTCTGAATACTCTTTGTTTGGGAATATTTATGTCATGGAACCTGCTAGTAGTATTTTTATTTCATAACATTATCTTAATTGCTTGCCTTTGTATATAGCTTTAGAGTTTTCAGTGCTCTTTTGTGGATATTGTCTCAGTTGATTTTCACAATGTCCCTGTAAGGTAGGAAGGAGAAGCCAGTTATCTCTATTTTACAGATGAAGAAAGTACGACTCAGAGAGATTAAATGACTCCCTTAAGACCACATACCATTCCTTTACCTTTATTAGTGGTTGTAGAGCCAGAAATACCACTAAGGTTTTATAAATCCTAGTCTAGTGATCTTTTCACTATATAAGTGTTTATTTTAAAAACACACATGCAACTATGTTTTCAGAACTATATAAAGATTCTCTAATTTTTGTTGTTCTTTACTTAAGCAACAAGTATTTATTTAATAGATGCCACTAAATAACTCAGTGGATAGAGTACTGGGCCTAGAGTCAGGAAGACCTGAGTTCAAATCCAGCTTAAGAATTTGCTAGCTGTGTGACCCTGGACAAGACTCTTAACCTCTGTTTCCCTTGGAAGGGTCTAGGTGGCTCAGTGGATACAGTGCTTAGTCTGTAGTCAGAAGACCTGTGTTCAAATTTGGATTTAGATACTTATTAGCTGTGTGACCCTGGATAAGTTACTTGACTTCTATTTGCCTTAATACACTGGAGAAGGGAATGGCAAAACATCCCAGTGTTTTTGCCAAGAAAATTCCATGAACAGTATTGGTGTGGTATGGTCCACGGGGTCACAAAGAACTGAGCATGATTGAACAACAACTTGATTTAACTTCAACTATTTGCCAGGCATTGTGCTAGTCATTGGGAATGCAAAGACAAAGGCAAACCAGTCCTTCCCCTCCAGGAGCTTATATTCTAATGGAAGAAACAATATGTATATCAGTAGATATAGACTAAACCCATACAGAGTAGATGCTAGCTAGGTAATATTGGTGTAGAAGATAATACCAGCTTGAGGGAAACATGTAGGGAAAATGGCCCAATGTGCTTGAGCTGATCTTTGAAGGAAAACAGGGATTCTAAGAGGTAGAGGTGAGGAAGAAGAAACTTTCTGGTATGAGGAACAAATATTCTGAGTTCTGGTTTTATTGTATTTATAACCTGATAAATGCTAAAATTATGATAAACTCAACAGTTGCCAGTGCCTACTGGGACATAGCAATCAATCCCAGCAGTTGCTAAAAATGTGATGAGCCCTTACATCTTAATGATATAACAATAAATCTTTTATTTCTAAAATAATTTTGTTTACCAAATTGATCAAGAATTTCATTTTTAGGTTGACCAAGGTAAAAAATGGAGTTAATTCTTTGGGGAAAACTCTAATTAAATATTTGCAGGGAAGGATTTACATTTACATTTGGGGAGTAGGATCTTAATGAAGAGTATTGCTTTTTCTTGTAATTGACAATTACTTTTTAAAATAGTAAGATTACTGTTTAATCTTATATAACCCTATAATTAATTTAAAGGGAGAATTACTATCCTATCATGAACAAATGGATTTATAGCTAGTAGGAACCTTCTAAGCAATCTAGTTTAATCTTCTACAATAATAGAAGAGAAAACTAAAGCCCAGATTGGTAAAATAACATGACCAAGGTCTTGTAGGTATTAAGTGATGCAGTTCTTATTTGGACCCAGGATCTCTGATTCCAAATTCAGTACTCATTCCACTCAATCATACTGTATCATCTCATCTTTTGGAAGTTGAAAAATTCTTCCTTCTCCCACCATCACTTCCAGTATATTTTAAAATAAATTCAGATGTTCATATTCATATTATTATTTATCAGTAGTATTTGGGCACTATTGAAAATGGAAAAAAAAAGACAAACCTAAAAAACAAAAGAGCTGCATCATGTTTTCTAGGGATTTACCTAACATGACTAAATTCCAAACTTATTTTTATTTTTATTACTAAGATAGAAACAATTTTTCCCCTTAAGTGTTTGTGTGGTTAATCTATGTATATATATGCACACATGTGTGTAGATATAGGTACATGTGCCTATACCAATATATACACTTGCATATGTGTATATATATGTGTCTGCATATATATACATATATAATCTTTTGAAAAAAATTACAAAATTTCAAGATTAGAATATAAATTCCTTAAGTAGAAATTAAGCACTCATGTAGTCATATCTATCTAATATTTTGTCTTTGTGTCCTAGCACTTTGTCTGGTGCCTTGAACATAGAAGAAAATTAATGTTGTTTAAACTGAATTATATTGCTTGTTGAATTTGGAGACAGAAGATTTAAAGTTTGTCAAGATTATATAGCACTCCTTGTCAATTAACTTCAGCTACTTTTTTCCTGTTGCTTTTGCTGAACATTCTCAGTGATAACCCCCTCTTGTTTATACATTAACACATTAGCTATCACTAATAATAGATTTTGTCATGTGGTTTTAATGAGTTACAGAAAATTATGGGCAATTCTTGAATATTTATTTGAGTGTGTTTTGTTTAGGTGCTGACTATTCTCTATTGACGGCCCTCTAAAGTATTCCAGTCAGTAGAGGCACCCAGTTACATGCCATTTGTCTTAATGAGAATTTTATACCAGGGAAGGATATACATTATTCATCATATTGAGGGGGTTTAGCTTTGCAAGCATGTCCTACTGGTAAAATTTGATCCTCTTTGAGGCAGATATGAAAAATGTGTAATACCTAATTTATTTACCATGTAGTAGTTTAAAAACAACCCATGAAAAAGCCCAAGTTAAAAGGCTATAAGAAATAAGGAAGAAACCTTAATAAAAATGAAATAACAAGTCTAAAAGAAAGGACAACAATTTTTTTTTTCTTCATGAGTATTTAAAAATATTTTGTTTTATTGATGCCTTTTATTTTTACACAGTGACATCAGTCATTCCTCCACAGTCTTCCTCCTCATTCACACCTCCCTCCCTCCCCCAAATTGAATCCTTCCTTGTAATGAAGACAAAAAAGTTAGCTAAATGAACAATCTTAGTGATTATGACTAATAGGCTCAGTAACACTCTGCACATGAAGTCTACCATTTGTCTATCAAAAAGAGGGAAATCTGGTGTCAGAGGTCAAAACTGGTCATTCCCATTAATTGGGCTTCTTTTGAGTGTTGTTTTTAGATGTATTATTGTAGTCAAAGTCTATTGTCCTGATTCTGCTTCTTTTACTTTATATATCCTCCCATATTTTTCTGCATTCTTCATATTTGCCATTTTTATTATGAGATAGATTGTAGATCTCAAGCAGGAAGGGACCATCTAGTGTAACATATCATTTTATAGATGAGGAAAGTGAGGTATAGAGAGATTAAATGCCTTGGCCAAGGTAATATTGGTAGAGAGTGGTATGAGTGAGATTTGAACACAGATTCTTTTGCTCCAGAAAAAGCATTCTTTTAATTGTGCTTTATCCTTTCATGGGTACCTACTATGTTTCCAGTTTTTGCTATGAAATGTGATCAATTCCTTACTATTTTTGAACTATTCTCTTTTCCGAAGTTTTGCAAGGGACTATTTTTACAAGTAAGGTAGAAAATTGTTTTATGTAGAGAAAGTTGTTTAGAATAAAGTGGAACTATAGCACTTAATCTTCATTATCTATTTCATTAGATTGTAAACTCCTTGAGGTCAGGGACTGTCTTTTGCCTCTTTTTGTATGTTTAGTGCCTGACACATGGTAGGTGCTTAATAAATAGTTATTGATTGGTTAATTTTACATATGTGATGAAGGAGCCCATCTTTGTGCTAATTAAATCTTCCTTTATAGATATCTATAATCTGGAGCCTTAGTAAAGTATAATTAAAAAAAAATTCTGACAATGAAGAGACCAATCGGGGTATTTTTGTAAAGCCTTGCACTCTCAGTGTGAGTAGTAAAAATGGAATTGCTTCACAAAGTGCTGTCCATTTGAGAAAAGGAGAGAAGGAAAGATAAAGATGGCTTAGGGAGCAAAGGTTATATGCGCCTATCTTCTGCAGTTCAAAGACTGAGAAGGATAATGCCCTAGAGATTTCATTAGAATTTGCCCTTCCAGGCCTCACATCCTGACCCAAAATCCTGGAAGAGAGAGCACATCTGATTCTAGGCAATGGCTGGTCCATTTTTTAACCTTTCTTTTATATCCTTTCTTCTGCTGAAACTCATGTTACACGTACACAAGTTAAACTTTGACTTTTTATTATCATGCACTCTGTGGTCCCGTGAATGAGTGCTGAAAGTTTGATGATCTGGTACAGGGGAAAATCTAGTTGCTTTCAGAGGGGATTCTTTTCTCTGTGTGGATATAAAATATCTCACGACTTTAGAGTCTGATTTAGAGTTTTTGAAAATACAAATAAATTCTACATACCAGGATCAGCATTTTCTGTTATTTTAGGGAATTAAAGAATTTGAAAGATATTTCTTTATGAAATGTTCTTGTTTTCTCTCTAACTGGTATCACTCCATTTCCCCCTTTCTGTTCATAGATATGCATCATTTATTAAGTTCTTGAATAATTTTCTGAATCAGTTTCTTTCCCTTCCTCCCTCCTCTCCAACCCAAAGCAATTTCTTGGTTCTTGTAATGTTCTCTATATATTCTTTATTTGCCTTTCTTCTTCAATGACCAATGGACTGATGTCCACTTTGTGTGTTTTGTTGTTTGGCTTCAAAGTTGACACTGCTGTTCTTGGTATCATCCATGAACACGATGGGCATACATTAAAATACTAATATGTGATTAGGGATCCTTTTCACACAGATTATACTGTATAGAACTTTCCTGTGGCAGGTGTTATTAGTACAGAAAAGATTTAGATGATGAAGGAAACATAGGGGTCACTGAGTTTACCTGTTCTCTCCTACATCCTCTATTTTCCTGAAGTCTAAAGAGATTAAGTGACTGAAGTTAGCCAGATAAGTTCTCAGACTTATAATTTGAATCCAGGTTACTTGGCCCTGACTGGATAGTGTCATATAAGTGTAGGGGTAGATAGGTTAAAGGAGTTCATGATTTAGTTGCGGAGTTCTCCATTTAACCTTATGAGATTTTAAGATGTGGGCCTTTGTTTGAAGGCAACGGATGATGTACAGGGAACTTCTAGTAATTAGCAACGGAAGGTCAGCTATCGCTTCTCATGTTGGTATTTAGTGTTAGATGGAGTCTACCATATAGTACTTTCATTCCCAAATAACCAAACTCCATGATGATTTGGCCCTAATGAAGCAAGGGTTGATGCTGGCTTGATACCCACCTATGGGCAGCTCTCAAAATACAACAGTGAAGCAAAGGAGAAATACTTCCTTTCCCCACTACCTTCTACCCCTATCTTTATTCCCCTGGTGCTTTGGAAGAAATTATAAGAGAAGAAGCAAAAAGAAAAAAAAAAGAAACATTTCTCAAGAGCACCTGAAATTGCAATCAATCAGCTTACATTAATAGGCTATGGGACAGTTAGGTGGAGCAGAGATAGAGTGCCAGTCTGGGAGTCAGAAGACTCATCTTCATGACTTCAAATCTGGCCTCAGACACTTGCTAGCTGGGATACCCTAGGCAAATTGCTCAAGTCTGTTTGCCTCAGTTTCTCATCTGTAAAATGAGCTGAAGAAGGAAAGGGCAAATCGCTCTAGCATCTTTGCCAAGAAAACCCCAAATAGGGTCAGCAAGAGTCGAATATGACTGAACAATAGTAATAGGCCATGATTGATCTTTGGTCACCCAATCATTGAGAGTTCCTTATTTATCTAAGAAAAATTAGTTGTGACTCACACCTAAGAATTGGCTGAGGACCCTCAGATCCTGAAAGAATCTGAAATTATTGCAACCCGAAGCAAGTGAGAGATCTCCAGATACCTGCCTTCCCCTGTTCCTCCACCAATGTGTATCTTCCATGAGCACTAAATAAACTTATTTCCATCTGCATAAAAATGTGAACTAGTTTTTGACCCACTGCCTTTTAGAATTGGTAACTTCTGCTCAGGCAAGTCACATGTTGGAAATAGGATCCTCCCTAGATTCAAGGCTTGTTGTGCTGTTCTATTTTTATTTTTTTGTTGTGATTTGTTTAGTAATTTTAAACTTAAAATGTAGTTCTACATAAAGTTTGGACTTGTCTGTAAAAAAAGGAGTTCCTTATTATATTTTATACATTCTTAGTTTTATTCAGTCCAGTTTGCACTTACACAATTTAAAATTGATTAAATATGACATTTTTGGTCATTTCTTTAAAAGGTTGAACATCTGATCTTTGGTCAAATATGTAGCACACCCCCCCACCCCCCACCTTGCCCATTGCAAGATTGTTTCTATAGCAAAACTAGATTCATCCTAGATACCTTTACTGGCACCTTTATTAAATACTTCCCTTTATTTTGATTTAAAGAGTCTCTCTTGAGAAAGTAATTTCCTTTGAGGACTTCTTGTCTAAAAACAAGTGTCTTATTCCTTTGATGCTTTTCTGTTGTACTCCAAAGAGATAGCAGTTCCTCAAATGGTAAATGGTCAAAGGACATGAGCAGGCTGTTTTCAAAGGAAAAATCCTAACTATCAATAGGCATATGAAAAAATACTCCATATCCCTAGTAAATATAGAAATAAAAATTAAAGAAATTCTGAGGTTCCACCTCTTAACCTATCAGATTGTGGAGAAGTATATTCTAGGCTCAGGGGATAATTTAAGCAAAGATACTTGGTGGGAAATGGAGGACAGATTGGGGAAAAAAACTCAAACATGAATAAATAGAACCTTTGTGGACATCTTCAAAGTTTGTTAGCACAAAAATATGGCATGGATCTTTCTATCCCTTATGAAGTGTTAATATCATGTTTTTGTACCTTATCATTACCGGAGTAAAGAAACATGACTTAAGAGTCAATACATATTTTAATGAAAGTCTGAATGACTCAACTGTTCTCACTGAAAATTTGATGTCTTTTCTTAAAGCTACTCATCACGGTGTCTATAAGATCATTAATCTTAGAGAAGATAATATGATACCTTGGTAAGGTCAATTGACTCTGGAGTCAGAGGACCTATGTTTATCTCTGTCTGTCTGTCTGTCTGTCTATCTATCTATCTATATCTATATATCTCCTCCCTTTGATGCTTTCTATCTGTTTTTCCTTAGGTAAGTCACTTAAGAAGTAGGGAAAGGGAAAGAGAAAGGAATAAGCATTTATATAGTACCTACTATGCACTGTACTAAGCACTTTTTTTTTTTTTACAAATATTAACTTATTTGATGCTCACAATAACCCTGGGAGGTAGCTGCTATTATAATCCTCATTTTACAGTTAAGGAAACTGGAACAAACAGAGGTTAAGTGACTTGCCCAGGGTCACTCAGCCAACACGTGCCTGAGGTCAAATTTGAATTCAGGTCTCCCTAACTCCAGGCCCAACACTCTCTGCACTGTGCCACCAGCTAGCTACTTCTTAACCTCTCTGGGCTTCAGATTCCTTTTCTGTAAAATGTGAGAGTTGAGCTAGATGGCTTCTGCGGTCTATTCATTCTCTAGATTTTTAATCCAGTCTAACTTCTAAAGAATCATTAGAGTTTTTCTCTTGCTAGCCTTAGAATTCATATATTCCCCTTGAAATACATACTAATAATATAATTAATGGTTATATGGGAGTGCAACTTTCTGATCCCTGGAAATAAAACATCTCTCTCTTATAAGAAGAGCATAATGGAAAGACCTGGGCCTGGACCACTCATAGGTTAGGGTTACTCTTATGATGCCCAGAATTTTCCATTTAACATGCTAAAACTTAAAAAGTGAATTAAAAAAAGACACATTAACAGATTCAGTGGTGTCAAACTAGAAGATGGAGCATGTTTCCTGTAAACTACTCTATAAGTAACACCCTACCTCTTCCTGAAAATAATAATGAATAATACAAGAAAATCTTTAATACTGTGTTTGGGCTTTTGGTTGATAAAAGGAACCACTGTTTAGCTTCAAAGCTTTAAAGAAATTCTTGCAGAAATATTTTATCCTTTCCAATGTATCTTCTTTACTCAGTCCCTATCCACAATCCCAGTGGCATGCTCAATCCATCTTCGTAGCACTACGTATCTTCAAGTATGTGTATAAATCCTGTCAGGGAGGAATACAGCTTCATAGTGGGTAGCTGCCAGTGGGACTGTACAGGGAGTTCTCCTGCTTGATGTAAAAATTGATCAAGGGTGACAATTGTTTATGCACTCCATGCATGGAAGTTTTAAAGTTCAATTTGTGTTCATTGCATTCCTTTTGCCATAGTCCTCATCATCAGGTGCTATGTTCTTGAACATATTCTTTAGGGCTCTCCTTCAAGTATCCTTATTCCATCCCTATAAATCGACAATGGCCACAAAAATATTACTTAGCCTTCCAGCCAGCTATGTTTTCACCCTAGCCATTGGTCTAGTTTTATCCTAATCATTTTGAAGCTCTGACCAAGAAGATCCATCCATGGGAAAGAATTCTAGAGTTCCTAATACAATTAGCCAAATGATGTATTCTTTTTGTACTAGACTGAAAATTGATGAGTTTTTTCTCATCATTGTTCATGGAATCACAGATTTAAACCTCAGGAGTCATATTTTTGTGCTTTTCTTAGATGTTACCCAAATATCTCTTTTTAAAAAATTTTTATTTTTTTTTTATTTTTGTGAGGCAATCGGGGTTAAGTGACTTGCCCAAGGTCACACAGCTAGTACATGTCAAGTGTTTGGTCTGAGGCTGGATTTAAACTCAGGTCCTTCTCATTTCGGGGCCAGTGCTCTATCCACTGTGCCACGTAGCTGCCCCCGCAAATATCTCTTAAGCCTATCTCCACCTTTCCATTCTTATTGCCATCCTGCTTCAGGCCTTTGTTGATTCTTGTCCAGAAGAAATGTTCATCTTCTTTCTGGTTTCTCCACTATATTCCGCTATTAACTTCCACACTGATTCCAGAGTATTCTTCTGAAAGTTATTTAATCCAATTAAACAAACAGGTTGGGTGTACTTGAAGAGTTGTGCTGAGCCCTAGAAATACAAAGATAGATGTGACACATATCCCATTTTAAAGGAACTTTTAAATGAATGGGAGAAAAAACATGTACAATGTTAAACATGAAATAAAGAGGGACTTAAATGTAAAAGAGTGGTCTAGATCAGTGCTTCTTAAACTGTGGGATGTGATCCCAAATGGGGTCATTTAAGAAGTTTAAGTTTAAGAAGTGCTGAAGGGGTCACAAGTAGAAAAAGTTTAAGAAGCACTGGTCTAGACTAAATGTTGTGAGGGATTTAGAAGAGGTAGAGATCTCTTTCAGCAGAAAAGCCAGAGAGGTCAGGGTAGCCTTCATTAAAGAGGTTGCACCTGGGTTGGGCTTTGAACAAAACTAGGGATTTCAATAGAGAGGAGGTCAGGTGGTGTTGGAGAGTGAGTACATTCCAGTTTTGGAGGATGAGGTGAGCAAGGGCACAGAGATGAGAAAAAGCAGGAGGGTGTGGTGAACAAGATCACAGAGATGGGAAAAGGCAGGGTAAGAACTGGGGAGGGAGGTGACATTAAAGAGTAATCTAATTTAGCTGGGACATAGAATAGTAATCGAGAAAAGTATGAGACAAAGAAGGAAAGGTAGCTTGGATTCAGATTGTGGTCAGCTGTCAAAAAAGACACAGGGAAGATGTTTGAGGAAAGGCATTTGTAGGATAACTGGGGGAGTGGTATGGAGGATGAATTGGAATGGGAAGATTTGAAATTGTTATGGTAGTCTAGGAAAGAAAAGAGGGCATAAAATTGAGTAGATGTAGTGGAAGTATAAAGGAGATGGATGCAGTGGATGTTGTGGTAATATAATTGACAGATCTTGGCAACTTATTTTGTCAGATGAGGGAGAATGAAGATCATTGAGCTTACAGATCTGAGTAATTGAGAAAATTGTGGTGTCATTGCCATCTTTAGAAAAATTAGAGGGAATGGAGCAGGTTTTTTGGGGAAATGGGTACATTTTTGGATGTGTTGAGCTTTGAAGTGTCAGTAGGACATCCTGGTGAGAATGTAGAATCTCTTCATCTTACTGATTTCTTTGGTATAAAACCTTCAATTGTTCTTTATTTCCTACTGAATCAAGTTTAAAGCTTAATATTCTAAACACTTCATGATCTAGCCCCAGGGTACCTTTACTGCCTTATGTCCTAATCCTTCCTTTCATGAACCCTTTGCTTCAGTTGAATTGGACTACATATCTTATATTTTACCTCACTTCATACTTCATTGAAAAAAAGTGAGACCATTGGCAACGAGCTTCCTCTTCTCTCTTCCTCATTTCATATTACTTAGACATCTTCCTCTATTCTTTTTTTCACTTAATTCAAAGTTGTCTGAAAAGGCAACCTTCTTCTTTCCCAGGCCACTCTTTCTATATATATCCTTGATCTCAAATCATCTTGTCTTCTCTAACAGGTTGCTCCTCCGATTATCTTCACCTTCATCTTTAGTCTATTTTCATCTACTTCTCCCTCTACTACTGCCTACAGAACAAAACCCCTTACTTGATCCTCCAATCCCTGCTTATCATATAATGTCCACCTCCCCCACCTCAGATAAACTCCTTGAGAAAGTTATCTACACTTGGTGCCTCCACTTTCTATCTATCTTCTCTCTCTGTTCTAAACCGTTTTGCAATCTGGCTTCCACTATATCATTTAACTGAAACTGCTCTCTCCAAAATTCAATTTGCCCTGAGGCTAGTAACTGCTTCAAGTTTAACTTAATTCACCAAATACAATGTCCTTTTCTCAAGTATACGTGCTTCAAACTTTTTCATCATCATTTTCCTCCTGGATACTTCTACTCTCTGGACTTCTATCTATCTGACTTCTCCTTTGCAGTCTCCTTTGCTGGTTCTGCATCCATGTCATGCCTGCTAACTGTAGGTCAACCCAGTTTTGAGATACTTCTTCAACACTATGTATTTAAATCTATTTAGAATGATTGGTTCTATCATAGGCATAAAGCTTTTCTTATGTAAATAGTAAGAGAAATCATCCAAGAAAGCTAATCCTTCTCAGCCCTTTTTATAATAGCAGGGAGTTATGTGCTTTTTTTTTTCCAACCCCTTAATGAAACCAGGAACAACACTGGCTCTTTACTTTTTCTTGTGTAATACTAAACCAAGAGGCAACATGGCATAGTCAATAGAAAGCCAATCTTTGAAGTAGGAAGACTGGTTTCAAGACTTACTTCTTTGTGAACCTTGATAAGTCACTTGAACTTATACCACTGGAGGAAACTCTCTAAGACTTTAAGTTGCAGAAAAGGTGCTAACTTAATTTGGTGGTGGGGATTTCCTCATCCAGGAGTTTCCTATGTAAATGAATAAATGATATAAATGAAACCACAAGTACAGACTCTCTCTAATGCTGAACTATTATTCTATTACAAATTATATGGTGGTATGACTGTACATACCCATAATCTCTGTTACCATTGCAGTGCTTTAGTTAAAGGAAATGGAACATCTATGAAAGCTTTTTATGGTAGTTATGTATTCCTCATTAGCTTCTCAAACAGTTATTTTACTTTTGAACTCTTTAGTGATTATAAACTCATTGGATAAGAACTCACAGTGGGCTACATTATGTAATGAAGTGATGATTCAGCTTTCAATTAATATTAATAACTGAGTATCTGCTACAAAGGAATGAGAGCCATTGGACATCTATTGATTTTTTTTGTTCTAATTTCTGCTTTGCTTTGCTTCTGCATACATCATTTCATTTTGATTTTCAAAAGCTAGCCTATAATTTGTTCCAGAGTAACATTAAGGAGCTTACAAATTGTAATATACTTTACTTTTTTAATTAGCACTGAAAGCTGGAGGCAGAGAACATCAGGGAACAACTGATTTAAAAATCTTATTAGCCTATTGGCTACAAAGCAGCATGAGGACTCTTTTTTTTTTTTTTTCAGCCAATAGCCTGTTCAAAGGCTATGCAGGAAAACTTAGATTCTAGTTTGATGGGTTTACTTTGGAGATTTTACTATTAGGTCAGAGACAGACAAAACTGAGTTAAACTTTATTCAGAAGAATTAAGTTAAACTTGAATCAGTTACTAGCCTCAGGGCAAAGCTCTCCCTTGGCCACTAGGAAGAAGGATAAAGATGCCTTAAATATGACACTGGCAGTCAAATCCATTTCCAAATCTCTGCACGTGGCTACTTCAATAACTATGGGTCAAATTCACTTCTCTGTTGTTTCAAAGACTGAGGCCCCTTTGGGAAGGAGTGTTGAAGCAAGGTTTTTGAATATATCTATCTCAAATTGCTGCCCTGTGGTCCACTATTTAGGCAACATCTATGAGAAAGCATATTTGCCTTATTGTTCATTGTGGAGGCAAGAACTGGGTATAAGCATAGGCTACAGAATGTATATAATTTATTGTGCATGTGACATTTGTAATATACATTTGCAGCTTGTGAATTGTGAGCCTTCTACCAATCTCTTCCCTTTCATGGGCATCCATCTTTTGTTCTTAGCTCTCTTGAGCCAAGTTTTCCATCTTGTTTTTTTTGCTTCCCTGCCACTTACAAACATTTCCATCCTAAAAAAGTCCAGGATAAAAGCTTTTTTGAGCATTTTTATATTTTGTTTTTTCCAATTAAGTGTAAAAATAATTCTTAACATTTGTTTTTTTTTTTAATTTTGAGTTCTTAGTTCTCTCTCTCCTTCCTGCTCCTACCCATCCTTGAGAAGGCAAGCAATTTGATACAGATTATACATGTGCAGTCATGCAAAACATATTTCTATATTCACTACATTGTGAAAGAAAACACAGACCAAAAAATGAGAAAAATAAATAAAGTAAAAAAAAGTATGTTTTGATCTGTATTCAGACTCCATCAGTTCTTTCTCTGGAGGTGGATAGCAGGTATCATCATACATTATTCAGAATTGTGTTAGATTATTGTATTGCTGAGAATAGCCAAGTCATTCACAGTTGATCATAGTACAATATTGCTTTTGCTGTGTACAACTTTTTCCTGGTTCTGCTTGCTTCACTTTGTATCAGTTCACATAAGTTCATGTAAGTCTTCCCAGGCTGCTTATCATTTCTTATGGCACAATAGTATTCCATCACAATCAAATATCACAACTTGTTCAGCCATTCCCCAATTGATGGACAAGGATAGAAACTTTTTATTGATATATCATTATTGGTGGCAGGTGGTACACTGTCTTATGACTGAGTGGAGAAATACAAATGCCAAATGATAGGTTGTAAACATCTGTTAGTCTTATCTTCTAGTGTATTGGACTGACTTCACTTTTATTCACTCTTCAAATTGAAGTATACTTAAGTACTCTTGTTTTATCTTGACCAGATTTTCAGATGACAGGACATAAGTATATAGAAAGAGTTAGAGTCTGCTGCTATTTCATGGGCAAAACTCTCTGACTGTTAGAGACCCTGTCCTATTAAAATTTCTGATGGAAATAAAGTTGCGTCCCATTTTGCCCACCAAACATTCTTTCTTTTCATTCAAATTTTGTGGATTTCACCTGGTATAGGAGGCCCCTTTAAAAGAAAATGTGGTATTGCTGCTTTCAGTTTTTATCCTTTAGTTATTTCTTTCATGAGAGGCAGTAAGGCATAGTGGATAAAGTGCCAGGCTTGGAGTCATGAATATTGGGTTCAGTGGCGGCTTCTGATTCATATGGGCTGTTTGACCTAGGCATTTGTACTTAACCTCTCAGTGCTTATTGCAAGTCTCTAAGACAATACTTTGCAGAGAAGGTGACAACCTGCATTAGTATAGGGAGTTTTCTTGTCTCTGAGATCTCTAAAATAATAAAATCATTTATTTTATTATTATAGTTTCAATCCTGTCTCTATAATTTCTCAATATTCTACTCCATGTTTCCCTACCCTCCCAAAATGAATACTTCTTTGTTGTCGAGAGAAATAGTTAAGCAAAAACAAATGATAGATGTGACCACTTCTTACAATGTAATGGCACTCTGTCCATATGGTTCCCTACTTCTCAGCTGAGAAAGGAGAATTATACTTCATTATCTGTTCCCTAGGGCCAATTATGTTTTTTACAATTATCATTTTGGTTTCTTTCAGTGTTCCTTTCATTTGTACTATGAAAGTCATTGAGCTTGTTGTTTGGTTTCTGATAACTTTATTATTTCATACAAATCATCAAAAGTTTCACTAAATTCTTTATACTCATTACTTCTTATTGTGCAATTGTATTTCATTGCATTTACAAATGACAGTGTGCTCAGCTAGTCACTAAGTTAGTGTACATTCACTTTGTTATTTATTATATTATTATTACATTATACTATTTTTGGTTATCTAGTTATTTGCTATCATGAAATGTTTGACTATGAATGTTTTGGTATAAAATGGACCTTTGTGTTCCTCTCCTTTTGACCTTTCTGGGGCATGTATCCAGTAGTAGTATGGTTGGGTCAAAGGGTATGTCCAATTTAATCACCATTCTTACATAATTTATAAGAAAATTTATTTTTTCAGATTAGGTGAATTAAATTCTTTATAATATTTTTGGTCTGGTATTTCTTTTTCTTATAAACAAACACAAGAAGTCTAGCAAATAAATTTTAAAAATTAATAGAGAAAATAAAAAAAATCAATCCTTTTTATGGATAGTTATGTTTCTTTGGTAATATTCATGTAATGCTGTATTAAATTTTAATTTCCTGTAGAGCTGAGTCACTTCCAACTCTAAAATTCTGTGAATCTTTGAAACATATCATGTGTGTGTCTTACTACTTTGTAAAAGGCTGTAGGTTTCCAAATCAAGATGGAAAACTACTAATAGTCAGGGGCTGTTTTGAAAGAACCAAGTATAGTGTAATTTGAATGTCTCCTTATAAAAGCTGTTTGATAATGACCCTAGTGGAAGCTTGATAAATACTGAACAATGATCATTAAAAATTTTTGTCACAGCCTTCCATACAAACTAATTTTTCAATATCTTTAAGAATCTATATTGGAGCTTTAATCTGATTGGCAACTCCCTGTGACCCACAGTCTTAGAGATTTGGCTGGGGTACAAAGAAGTTAGGTGACTTGTCCATAATGACACACCTAGTATGTATCAGAGGCAGATAGTCAACCAAGATTCTCCTGACTCCAAGGTCAATCCTTTCTCCATTGCATCCTGCTGTCTCTCATTGTTTTGGCACTACCCAGAAAATAAGTGATTTATGCTGAATAAGAGATCAAAGAAATTAAAACAGTTTAGTCAAGAGCTGGCATATTATAAGCGCCAATAAAATGTGTAATTAAAAAGGTGATAGTTTTGTACATAGAAATTGACACAAATATGGTTCTATTTTGAAATAACCTAAGATTAACACCTTTATATTTTTGAGAGGTATGATACATTGCAGTGGCTATAAAAATTCTTCCATTTCCACAAATCTCCTCTTAATGTCTTCAGAAAATAAATTATCTGACACCAATGAAGGTTTTATAATGAATCTCTCTATGATCTGCTTTTTAATCTCTACATGCTGCATGGAATGAGAGAAGGAGCAGAAGAGTGTAGGTAAAGGGTCTTTCTCCTATTTGGATGCCTCTAACATGAGTTTTAAATTTGTTGTGAAAAGTGTTAACACCTTCCACCTACTAACCCCTTTGCAGGCTTCCTTTCTCTTTATCTGGCTACTTTAACTCCAAAGTCAGTCCAAGATAGAACTTGCCATAAAACATTCTCATTGGTTGTATACAATATCTATTTCTGAGATTGTCTATCAGTGTGGAGTTTATACAAAAGGGAGACATAGCTATATTCCTATATAGGAAGTAATAAGATTTTACTGGCTCACCCAGTGACATTAGTATTAAGCAAGAAAGATTTAAAGATTTAGCTACTCTTATCTTTTTATATACATCAGTCCACCTTCTTTGCTTTAGGCAGACCAGCCTACTTGTAGTTCCATGTACGCATCTGACCCTCACTGGCTCGAAACTACCACACATACTGCTGCTTCTCACATAGGACAACTATGTGAGAGATTGTTCAGTAATCTTCCATTCCTCATGAGGGGCCAGGCACCCTGCTGAAATGATTAAATTTCTCTGCAGTTTGCTCTCTGCTATTCACATTGACACATGGTGGCCTTTCAGAGATCCTGAGACTCTTCTGAGAATTTGGGTTGGGACAGAAGCTTATAACAAACTAGTAGCTGCTGTTAGTCTGTGATACTTTTAGAAGTGGAAAAAGACATCCATTCTGGCTTCCTCTGTATCCCTGTTCAGATTCTAAGTTGACATTGGAAGGAACCAGGGCAATTCTTTTTTTTTTTCAGTTAGTCCCCCTTGGGATGTCACCAGAATAGCTAGGACTTCAGAACTGATTCAGTTGTCTCAAAGGACATTAGGACAGATCAGTATTATCAGAACAGATAAAAGTTATCACACATTTATTTCCTCTACAGTTACAGGCTTCTAAGTCCTGTCATTTTCCTGTCTCTAGGAAAGTGTTTCTCTAGGAGAAACCCTAGTCTTGGTTATGGATGGGGAAGCTCCCAGTTCAAATTGTACTGCTATGAGAACTTTTATTTTAAAATCTTTCTTGTTTAAGACTAAAGTCACTGGGTGAGTCAGTAAAATTCTATTACTTCCTATATTGGAATATAACTCTGTCTCCTTTTTGTATAGATTCTACACTGATAGAACATCTAAGAAACAGATATTGTATATAATTAATAAAAATGTTTTATAGTAAGTTCATTTTGGCCTGACTTTGGAGTTAAAGGGCCTGGATTCAATTTTGAGTTCTGTCATTTACTATCTGTGTAACTCTGGGCAAATTACTCCTACTCTCTGAGCCTATTTTCTCATTAGTAGAATTAAGGAATTGAACTAAATGATCTTTAAGATTCCTTCCAGCTTTAAATCTATGATCCTAGGATAATTTTCATGCCCTAAAATTAGAGTATGGAAACAATGGTTAAATCTTAACCCATTTCTCTTTAGCCACATTTCTCTTTAGTTAAATTTGGTGAAATGAGAAGGAATATCTAAAAATCATTTCTGTCAGATATCTTGTAAAGAAGTTATGGAACAGCATATACAGTGAATACAATTTTGCATACTTTCCTAAACAAGATAATTTATATCTACATCTATATCTATATCTATATCTGTAATTTATTTTATTCTTAGAACTCATTTAAAAAAATTCAAGTTCCAAATTCTCTTCCTCCCCCCCACCTATTGAAATGGCAAGCAATATAATATCAATTATATATGTGAAATCATGCCAAGCACATTTCCATATTAGCCATGTTATAAAAAAGAAGCCCATATACAAGGACCTATGTCTATGGATGCATCAAATGCAGTAGTTTAGAACAATCAATCAATCAGCACAAATTTACTAAATGCCTGTTCTGTGTTCAGACACTGATAAAAGTAGCTGATAACAGGAAGTTAACCCAAGTAAATGAAAATTGTGTTCTTATCTCATCCCAGTGGAGTATTTTTCAACAGCTTATTGTGATAGCTGCATTAAAACCAAAGAACAAAATTATATGCTTCCTAAATTTCTTTGACAATGATGAGAGTATCAAAGTCACTTAACTTTATTGGTTTTGCTTATTTTGTTAGCAGTTTCCTTCCTCCTAAATTTCAGTTTTTCCTTGTAAGAAAAAGCAAAAAAAAATGTTGTTTTTTTTTAAATGTGGAATTAGAGTACCCCGAGGAGCAGTGTAGGCTGGTAGATAGAGAGCAGACTTTAGAAATCAAAGACCTGGGTTCAAGTCCTGCTCTTACTGTATGCTAGCTAGGTGATCATGTGATATAAGTGATTTAAGTGATATAAGTGACTTATAAGTCATATCATTAAGTGATATAAGTCAACCTCTCAATGCCCAGGCCAAGTTCCAAAGCATAAATCAGAGATGAGTTGACAAGCTGTACTGGTGAGGGAGTTATACTTGGAGTTTTCTACATTGATGAAATAACAGGCCTGGATTACAAAAGAAAAAGAAATTAGGTATATATTTTTTTCTAAAAACAAAACAATACCCTTTATTTTTATAATATCTTAATTCCTGAACATATGCTTCCCTATATAGCTGTCATTTATAACAAAGATTCATTCAATCAAAGATAGGGGGAAAGGCCACTTAGTTCAACTAACCAATATATCCAAGACCTCAGAGAGTTTACGCAAAGTTTTGCAACCACAGTCTCCCACCTCTGTAAAGAATGGAGGGAGTTTCTCATATCTAATTTGGGGTCAAGCTTAATCTTTATAATATTTCTATTTATGTATATGTTCCATTCATGTATATGTTCCATTTATGAATCTTGTTCCATTTATGTATCATTCTATAGATTGTTTTCCTGGTTCTGTTCACTTTGTTACATCAGTTTCTATAAGTCTTCCTTGTTTCTTTAAATTCCTTCTTCCTCATTTCTCATTGGTGCTTAGGATCAAATGATCACAGAATGGGAGATTTAGAGTTGGAAGATCATCTAATTTAGCCTTCTTATTTGATAGATGAGGAAATGGAGGCTCAGTGAAATTAGGTGACTTGTCCATGATTAAGCAGAAAGTAAATGGTGGAACCAGGTTTTAAATATGATTCTGAAGCTATACCTTGTCCATTGTACCAAACTTCCTCTTCAGTCCTCTTCCTTTGCGTTTCACCCTGAAATACAGAGGTATTTTTCATGTTGTATTTTTAGATGATTTTATATCCTAATGGCACAAGGTTTACCTTTGATATTAACAGTGAAGTATTATACTGAGCCCTTAGTATCACTTGCTATCTTCGCAGGCAAGATCAAAGCCTTTTGTAGACATGAATTCTCATACATAATAACAACATTTAAACTAGCATTTATGACACTCTAAAGCAAAACATTTAGATATGTTATCTTATTTGATCTTCTCAACACCCTTATGTGCTAGGTGCTTTTATTATTCACATTTTACAGATGAAGAAACTGAGGCTGAGAGAGGTTAAGTGACTCCCCCAGGGTAACAGTAAATATATGGGGCAAGATTTGAACTTAGATCATCTGATTCCAAGTCCAGCATTCTGTACACTATGCCACCTATGGAGGAGATAAATGGGAAGTGGAAAGGTAAGATACACAAGGTTAGGTAGCTTTCATAAAGTTATAAAAAATGCTAAGACTCTGATTTCTCTCATTTCTAGTCTTACATGTATAATCACACAATTTCCCAAATAATAAGAATTTTGCTGGTGATTGAGGCATAGTCTAAACCTATGTCAGAGTGGATTTTTATTTGTTTGACCTAATGTTGCCAAGAAGATAAACATGGAAACTTCTCAGAATCAAACTTACAAAATGGGATTTGTTGTATACAGTTTGGCATTGTATGAACATATCATTTAATTGGAATAATTAATCTGTTTAAGTAAATGTGAAAGAACCACATACTGATACATATCACTCTATTTATTGCTGGGCATATATTTGGTGTTTAAGAAAGACATGATTGTGTGAAAAATTCGCTGGGAGGTGTTTTAATATGGAAGCCTTCATGACTAGGTCAAAATAGCTAATATGTATTATCATAGTTTTCTTTAAAATGTCAGCAAGCAGGCAGGCCAAATATCAGTACATTACCCTCTACCCAAAAAATGGCTGATTGTAGAAACTGGTCTAGTGGCAAAAGCATTGGATTTGAAGTCAGGTAACCTGATTTCAAAATTCTAGCTCTGCTACTTAGAACCTTTGTGACCTTTGGCAAGTCAAAATTTTTTAATGGAGCTCAGGTTCTTTATTTGTAAACCAATGGGATTGAATTTAGGGACTTTGGGAGTCCTTTGTAGCCATAAATCCAATGATCTCATTTGTATCAATATCCAATTATGTATTTGTATTATATAAATCTAGATTTGTCCTCCCTTCAGATTAACAAAATATCCGAATTCCTATGGATTCCAAATGCTCAATTTCTGCTGAAAGTTAGGGCTGCAAAATACTTTGTAAATTGTAAAGAATTTACAAATACAAAGTATTTTCAAGCCTGTCTCTCCACTGTCTCTTTAACCTTACTTGGTTGCCAAATCTTTAAGGAAGAAAATTGGACACATAGAACTAAAATTCTAATCCAGATAAAACTCATTAATGATGAAGAATTCTATTCCTTGCAAGGTGAACATATATGTTCAAATGACAGTGTTTTCACTTTTCATTCTTCTGTATAGTAAGTGGCTAAGATTAACTATTGGAAAGCTATTTTCTTCCTTTAGAAACAAAAGAGAGAAGAAAATCCAGTAGCTAAATTTATGAACTTGCACCACTGAAGTAGATGCTATGATAGGAAAATATTGATTTTCTGCACTGACAGAGTATTTGATAACTTATTTTTGGTTTGACTTAATATATAAATTGTGAGGTAGGTCAAAGGATTTTTATGCCACTTTGTGCCAGCTTATCTTGGACCTTACAAATCCAACTATTGACTTTTTTCAGAAAAAGTGCCCAATTTTATCACAGTGGAGTTTTCATTAGGTAAGGTACAGATGTAGGCTCTCTAGTGCATACACTCATGGTATATTCCTCATCATACAACTTTAGCAGATGAGGGCACGGACCAGAGACCATGTCTTCTGTGCACATTCTCCTCAGCACCTAGCATATTGTTAGGGACGTTTTTTTGGAAGGGGATAGGACAGACGTGTTGAGGAAAATCATTCTGTCAATGCAGATTAGCACCTGCTTTATAATTTATAGTCTTAGAGAGTTGTCTGGGTTTATTAAGAGGCTAAGTGACTTGCTTAGGGTCACACCAGCAGCATGTGTCGACAGCAGTACTTGATTTCAGGTCTTCTTGGTGTCAGGACCAGCTCTCTGTTCACCTTGCCAGGTTACTTTTATTCTGTATGTTGCAGACACTTAATAAGTGATTGTTGAGTTTGTGGAACAGATCTGTCTTAGGATGACTCTACTAGCATAACCTTATAGCATATATTCAGAGTATTTCTTTTCTCCTTTTTGCTCCAGTGAAGTTCTATCCCCTTTTATGCCCCTATGTGCCTCTCATTTCTTCCCCCAATATTATGGATGGAAGCAGTGCTTTGTTATGTGCAGTTCAAATGATAGTATTTTTGAACTGTGACATCTCTCCTTTGTTTCCTATTTTTCACTATCCACACCATATTCACAAAAGTTAAACCTCGATTCTTATATCGCCTCCTTTTCTTATGATTTTTGATGGTTTCATGTGCCTATAACAGCCTTCTCTCCCCTTCAATTAGAATTTTCTGCTGTCTTATTCTAACAGATGAGGTGAGGGCAAAGTGTATCAATACATTTTTTTCTACCTTTATGACAACTGAATAGTCATGCTCCCTAAGAACACGTACTTTTTCCGTATCTTGTAGGTATTCAATTATCTTGTACTTGTCATATATAAACTATTTGCTGTGTGAAAGCAGAAGTTATATCTCTTTTTTCAAACATGGCACTCAACACACTGAATGAGAACTAATTATCTTGGCTGTTAATGGTTCATTTGGCTCTTAAAATAAATAACATGGAGAAACAATTGATTATTCCATTACATTAACTTCTGGATGTGCACTTGAACCAATATCAGGGGGCTTACCCAACCAATCAAATAAGAAATATTAGGGGGTTTTTTCCTGTTTTTTTTTTCACATGTGCTCCTTGTCAGCAGTATCTTTACTTTCCTTTTATAATGTTTTTAACATTTTTTTCCTCTCTTCTATGCATTTTAGCAGCATTAAAGAGTTTTACCTGAAAATTGAGACTTTGTTTACAAGCCTTTAAAAAGACTTTTAGCTATTGTGGGACTCAACAGCTACAAAGGTTCAAGGCTTCAGAACTAGAGAAGTCTTTATAGGTCATTGAGTCCAGTTCTTTCATTTTATAATTGAAGAAACTGAGGCCTAGAGAGTGTAGGTGGCTTGCTCATGATCATACAGATATATGTAAGTGTTTAAGAGCAGGGGTTTAAGCCCAAGAATTCTGCCTCCAAATTTAGCACCTTTTCCACACTTCTTTCCCATCTTCATGAGTTGGGTTTAGGTCACTGCCTCTATGCCTCAGTAAACTTGGTCTTCTTTGTTGTGGCTGAAAGTAACATCACCTGGTGGCCACCCCTCTAGTGAAAAGACTCTTCAAACTTAAGTAGCCTAGTCTTGTGCTGACAAATACCTTGTCATTTAAATTACTATGAAATCCCATTGAATGTGTTAATACCAGCTCTGCTGGTGCAGCTTCCAAAAATTGGGGGGCACCTACACTGTGGGGTGAATCATTGGAGTAGGATGCATCTCAAAAAGGCATGATCAATTAAATTCATTCACTCTTGAAACGTTATGTAACTGGGTGAAATTGAAGCGCTACCATTAAAAGTATTGTTCTGCATCACATACAAGGATAGTCACACAACCTAGTTTGATTACCAAGTCAGTAAAGTCAAGAAGGATTTGTTAACCACTTAACCATGTGCCAGCCTCTGTGCTAAACACTGGAAATATATATATATATACATATATATATACACACACACA
>NW_020950792.1:1025026-1032597 GCF_900497805.2 Vombatus ursinus | reverse complement strand
ATATATATACATATACACACACACACACAAATATATATATATTTGTGTGTGTATATATATACATACATACACACATATATATTTGTTTGTATATATATACATACAAATATATATATATTTGTTTGTATATATATGCAAATATATATATATATTTGTGTGTATATATATATATATATATACACAAACAGAAAGAAATAGAGTCCTTATTCTTTTTTTTGTGTGTGTGTTAGGCTTACAAAGTTAGTAAGTGTTAAGTGTCTGAGGCCAGATTTGAACTCAGATCCTCCTGACTGCAAGGCTAGAGCTCTATCCACTGCACCTCCTAACTGCCCCAAGAGTCTCTATTCTTAAGGAACTTACATTCGAATGGGGAAAGATAACAAACAAAAGAGAGTTTAAAAACATCCCTGGGTAGGAGATGGAGTGGGGAGAGTGGGATGAAGGTTTCTTTCCTGGGAATATGGTTGACAAAGTACTGTGGAAAGTTAGGAGAGGAATGAATGCATGGTTGTCTTGGAACTCTTCCTTAAAATGGAGGTTCTAGGAGGAATCAGTCAATCAGAGAGAGAGACTACAGGGGTGGAGAGCACTTCTAATGTGAGTAGTAGAGGGGTGGAATGAGCTTCCAAGGTTAAGAGGTTTCCATGGCACAATAGACAACATTTTTTGGAGGTGAGTCAGAAAGACTTCTGCCTTCACAAAGTCTTACGCATAATGGCATATAAATGGGCCCAGGTTCTGCCAATGGGGCACAAGAAGAGCACTGCAAGTCCAAATAGAGAGATACAGGTTGCAGTGTATACTCTTGCTAAGGTATTTTAAAGGTGAAACTACCTAATTATTGCCAATTAATTGCTGTGGGAATTGGTGTTTGCTTTTCCTGAGGTGAACAAAATTTTCATGGTATTTTTTCCTGTGCCCAATCATTTAAGAATACTGTAGGAAGCCAAGATTTTCCTAGTGAAATTTCTGTGATTTTTATGACCAGCAGTCAAAAATACATCTTTTCCCCCTCTGAGACTCTTGAATAAATTTAAAACACCTCTAATGCTTTTAGTTTTTCTAACTTTCTTACTTTGTTAGACATAAAGTGAGGCTTTTTTTGAGGGAGGGGCCATGAAGCAAGAAGAGGAGGCTATCCTGGCTGTTGTCTATCTTATGTCTACAGTTGCCCTTCACGCCTCCTCTATAACCTGAGTAGCTTTAATTATAAATTGTGATAATTCTTTTAGCCGTCAGCATAAACAACTTATCTGAGCCAGCCATTCCTTGATCTAGGTTCTCTGTAGCACAGAACTCTTAAAGGACTCTAGTAAACTCTATTAACCTTGTGACCATTAAAACCTGTGTACCCTCTCTACATACGTACTTCCTGTGGAAATTGTTTTAATTAATTTTATTTATAATAAACTTTATTCCAAGGTAATTCTTAGTATTCATAGTTTCATAACATTGACTTTTTTTTTTGTATCTGACTCTGGGCTACTACAGACTCATATACTATCTACCCAAACCAAATGATGTGAATATTCTTGTGATTGCCTCATTAGCTTCCTGAATTTGATCTTGTGGTTATTGGAATTAATGTTGTCTGGAGGTGCCACGCTCTTCTCATGAATTATGCCTTAGGGTAAAAGGAAAAAATTGAGGAAGCGTGGTTCAGCCACCAAAACCTTGGCTTCCCATTACAAATGTAATGATAAAGTTAGACTAAAACAAAACAAAACAAAACTTCTTTATAAAGCCACAGGTACAAAACAAGAACATGCACAAGTGTAATTGTAATATATCATTTTGCTTGTTTTATTTGAACTTTGATTTGATTAAAGGAAATTTGATTTCATTAAAGGAAACATATATTTTGGACTTTTGTTTTACCTTTGAGATGGTTAAACCATACTAGACAAAAAAAAATTATGGGTCTCTGAAGTTTTAGTAGTTTTAATGGGTTTGGACTTACTATTTCATTAGTATGGGGAAATACTCTTGTAGATACTGCCTCTACCTATTGTAGATTTTTAACTCCTTCTGTAACTTATAGTCTTAGAAAATTGTTTGGGGGCACTGAGGAATCAAATGACATGTTCAAAGTCACACAGCTAGTATGTGTCATAAGCCAGACTTGAACCCAAATCTTGCTGACTTGAAGGATGTCTCTAACCATTGTGCCACTGCCACACACTAAGTATAATATCAATCAATTGGTCCTTTGCTACTCTGTGGATTTATAGAATAATACACACAATATTTGCATTTTAAAATTAGTCAAATGTATCTATATGAAAATCTTGCTTTTTTCTGTTGGATATAATTTCTAAAGTTTTAAAGGGAAGGTGCCAGCACTTAGCTGAATGGTAAGAACATGATTATATACTTTCTCGGTGGGCTGCCTAAGATTTATTGGTATTAGTAGTCTTACAAACACTAGGGGCCACTACCTATGCAGAAAGCCAGGGTCTTCCTCAAGATTGGGGTACAATTTAGTCCAAAAAATGAGGAGCAAAAGAGAAAAAAAACTTCTTGTGCTTTAATTTTTTCTTCCTTTGTGTCTGCTATCTCACATCTATTTCATGCATAGATATGAAGAGTATCTCCTATTCACAGAACTATTATTGGGGGTGAGAGATAGAAAAGTCAGAATGGTTTTTCTAATAATATGGTAACTTTCCCCAAATTGGTACTATGTCCCTTGTTCTGTATTTTAAAGTTTTGTTTAGGAGCTTCTAAACCAGAGTTTTACAAGACGCTTGTAAAATACCAGTTCCCAGTAACTAATCTGTGTGTTTAGACTGCATAAATATGTGAGAGAAATTAGTTTATATACTCAAAATTAAAGGAAAAATAGTTGGTTTTGACCATGAATATAAATCCCTCTCCCCTAGCTGAACTCTTATGTAGTACTATTTTTAATTTTATAAGTGGTTTTAATGACTGAGCTATAAACTGCAGCATGTTGAAGCTTATATTGACTCAAATCCATGAATGGTGAATAGTGACAGTATAATTGGACAAAATCAGTTATTTTTCCGTGGGCAGCAAAATTCAAGAAATAATACCCCAAATTAAATTCCTTATTTAATACATCATAAGGCATTTGAAATGTGCAATAAATGTGATTTTCTTCCCAGTTACTTTATAGTGTACACAGGGGGGAAAAATTGATTTCTTTTCCTAACGAGGCATAACCCATGTAATAGAGAGAGCAAATAAAGGCTTTGAAATGGAGTTCTAATAATGTCTAGGCCTTATAAGATGCAACAGATGTTGGTAGTTGAAAGGTGACCAGAAACATCTCTCATGGCATTGCACCGTCTCCATTCTCTCTGTGCCAGAGATTAATACTACAGGAAATTAAAGAGCAAAGTCCAGAGTATATCAGAGGCAAAATAGATAGATCTAGGTCAGTACCAAGGCAAGGAGTTAATAAGATCAATAAAGGCTAACATGAGTACCTAGCTTTCCTTGATGAAAACTGTCCACTGAAATTATACTTGCTAATTGGCTTTGTAGAACACCTATTTGCCGTACCTAGCTTTTTTGAGAATTTCTCTTTCTGGTGTTGCTGCTTAAATAGGTGCACATTATTCAGGCTTAACAGCCAGTAATTGCACTGATGGCTGTAACTGTTCCTGAATCAGCAGCAGGATAATCAAAATGAATTTATTTACAGAGATTTGCTATGTGTGTTAGTGAATTTTTAGTTGAATAATTATGCGGTTTAAAACTTGGGGCTCCGATGCTATCAATATTTTAGTTTGCCTCCTTTTCCCTCTCAGAGCATTATTTTCTTCATTTATCTAAAACACGCTTCAGCTCATACAATTTAATGTTAGAATTCTTCTTGGTTTTTAGCAAAATGACCTTTTTATAGCTAGTGCATAAATATTTTGGTGTTGCTGTAGGGCTTTTTAGGCAGATAGCACAGTAAAAAAGTTGTCTAATCAGAAGGCTTCTTGATATTGTTGCTTATAGGTAGTATTTTTTTAAAGAAGTTAATGGGAATGAGTAAATTATAACAGTATTATTGACATATAACAGATATAACATTTAACATAAAATATATTCTGTAGGACCATGTCACCTATCATGATGTAAGTAATCTGTGCTATTGTATCATAGGTAGCTATATCTGAGGTGGAATATTATCCATCATAAAAGCAGAAAATGCCATATTTAATATATTGCTTATTAACAGGATAGCACAGTACCTGGCACACAGAAGAAACTTAATAAATACTTGATGATAGGTTTCCGTTCAACTCAGGGTGGGTTGGAGATTGATAAATTGTTCTGTGTGACAAGGGGTTATAGTACAGTCCAATAAAATGTAAGGTCCATAAGGGCAGAGACTGTATAGTTTTTATCTTATGCATATAACTCTAATGTTTTCCATATAGTAGCTACTTAAAAAATACTTGTTTAATTAAAGGGAAGAGAAGAGGAGGTACTGACGAGGAGGGAGTATAAACTTGTAGCATTAAATGTGGATTCTGTAGCGTTTGTCCCACTGCTGAACTGCAGGTATAAGGCTATCATGTGCATGTATGATAGCAATCTATATTCACAGCTAGGAACATTCTTCTTCTGCTCAGGGAAAGGATGGCTAATAATCACCCCATTTCCCTAGCCTTCCAATAGAACTGCTTACTATATTGAGTCCTTGGGCTGGTTGGAGTGGGGAAAAAAACAAAGGTACACAGCAACTTCCCCAACTTGTCTGTAGCACCTAACACCTCAACTTTGGTAATGCTGTCAATGGAATGGTCTTCTGTAAATGTAAAACCTTTGAAAATGTAACATTTATGCTGTATAATGACATAATAAAATAATATGATGTATGTAAAAATTTTAATCCTTTCTCAAATAAACATGAAAAAATTCCAATTTTTAGTTTATCACATAGCATCTACACATTAATGTTTTGGTTTATATGCCCAGACTACTGTGATTTTTCACATTTATCTAATTTGCTGTAATAGTTACTACCATAAAACCCAAATTCCAGCTTTATATCTAGCTTCTTGTTTCAAACCACCTGCCATGAAAATTACTGGAAAATAGAAACTAGTTCTGTACTCAGTCTCAACTAGTGACTGAATCAATCTCTTTTTTCTATTTTTCATTTTGAGAATATAAATCATCCTACTGAATGCTTGTAGGAATGGTTTAAGATCAATGATACTCAGTTTCAGCTAGCCCTAGAACCACATATATTTCTTTCCTATACATCCTTTGACTCTAATTTCCTATTAAAATATTGTATTATTTTAGATTTAGTTGAACATGCAGTCATTGGGTAGATGTTCTAGTACATAATGTTTGTAGTGTGATGGTCTAGTCATATCACTGATCAACAGTGGTTTTTTAGTGTATCTTGTGAACAGCTTCTGAATTCTGACTAGGAAAATTTCCAAGTAGCTTACCAATTCATGGCAATTAAAAAAAAACCAACTTTTAAAAACACTTTTAAAAGCTTTATAATTTAGGTAGCGTAGATGTTCATTTTATTTTAAAGATGAGGAAACTGAGTTAAAGAGTGATTAAATGGTTTGTCCAAGGCTCCACACCTAATTAGTAGCGGAGATAGGCCTAACGTACAATGTTCTTAATTCCCTACTCAGGATCCTTTCTGGAGTCATAGTTATATCCCATAAAATCTAGCACTTTCTTTAAAACTATCTGCTTTGTGCTGGACTCCCTTACTGGTAGTTTTAGGTTATTCTTTCTAAACATCTCAAATATGTATTTATGCTTTTTAAAAAATGGAACATACTTGCATTGTTACTGGGAATACATTAATTTTTTTTCCAAACTCTAATTGAATTATTCTGAAGTCAAATGAATGCTTTATGCACAGCAATGTATTGTCTTGTAACTAGGCAATTGAGGAAATCATTAACAATAAAATTTATTTCCTATATGTATTGTAAGTATGTTGGAGGCCCAACATATGAATTTTGATCACTCATATTCTTTGTAAACATGAAATTTAATTAGTACTAGGTGACAGATATCTATAAGGTGAAATTATTTGCGAAGTTTATCAAACCTTGTTCTGCCCAATGACATGGTAACTGTTGTGTTCTTAGAATTGCTGTTGCTGTAACAATTTAAATGTTCCAGGAGGCAAGAGAAAGGAATCATACCCTGAGGAGCCCACTGTGTTTTTTGCATTAAATTCCATTATCAATTTTTTTTCTATTAAATTCCAACATTAGATAATTTTCAGTGTGAGGCTTTGCATATAAAGGTGCTTAATTGTTGTTTGGTTGGTAAATGAATGGCATTCTCCTTTGTGTAGAAAAGTACAGAAAGAGAAGATTACACAAATAATAAAGTTCTTCTATTTCTCTCTCTTTCTTATTCACCTTAACTGTGAATCTGCCATACATTTTATTTTTATAATTTTTATTACCTGGATAATATGATCTCAAAGATATTACTGAGATGTAGTGGAATGCAAGTCATGATTGGACACAACAAAGAAAGGATATACCTTTATGGAAAGAAACATATTAGCTAAAAGAAACAGTGGAGCAGCATGTATATACAGAATATAGTCATATTCACCTGAGAGGGGAGGCAAAATAGAAAGCATTTGGGGAAAAAAGAAGACAACATCATAGTAAGATTATACTACAGACCACTCAATCAGAGAGAAGAAATGGATGATGACTGCAGATCACAAACACTCCCGTGTAAGCGGATTGGGGAATTTCAACTATTTGTATCAGCATTGAAAGACTTTTTGCTAAAATCTGAGTATTTATAACTTATTTGGTTGCTGATAATTTCAGTATTTCAAGGAGGCAAAAAACAAACAAACAGAAGAACTATTCTTCTGGATCTGATTTTGGTGATATGGTGAACTCTTTAGTAAAATTCAAATAATAGCATTGTCCATTCCTCCTGATGTTCCTATCTCAGTCAGAGTTCATAATATGTAAAGAGTAGGGTTCTGAGACAAGTTTGAATTGATGTGCCTTTGCCCAGGTTGTATCCCCTCCCTGGAATGCTCTCTCCCTTCACCTTTCTCTAGCAGATTCCCTAGCTTCTTTCAAAGCTAAGCTTAACTGCCCAATTTTAAAGGAAGCCTAAACTGACTTTTTAAAGCTTTACGGTCACTCAAATTAAAACTCAGAAGAAATGTTCATACTGATGTTATGGAAGGAGGTGAGAAAGAATAATGATAAAAGATCCCACTGAGTTGGAATGATGATCTGAATTTAGCAAGATGAAATATCATAGAAGTAATTAATTATTGTCAAACATACAAGACTAGCTTGGGAGTGAAATATCTAGGTAATAGCTATATGAAAAAGACCTGAGGATCTCAGTAGACTCCAAGTACTGTCTGAATTAAAAGTATGATGTGGAAATGAAGAAGAAGAAGAAGAAGAACAACAACAACAACAACAAGTACAAGAACAAAAGAAGAACAAGAACAAGAAGAAGAAAAACAATAACAAGAACAAGAAGAAGAACAAGAGCAAGAAGAAGAAAAACAACAAGAACAAGAAGAAGAAGAGCAAGAAGAAGAAAAACAAGAACAAGAACAAGAAGAAGAAGAA
>NW_020950792.1:967345-1020026 GCF_900497805.2 Vombatus ursinus | reverse complement strand
AACAAGAAGAACAAGAAGAACAACAACAAGAAGAAGAATAAGAAGACATATTATATAAAGTGGTAGCTAGAATAGTGGAGATAATAACTCCACTATATTTTACCCTGTGCTCTTAACCAGCTCAGTGATGATGATGATAACAATAGCTAGCATTTATATACTGTCTGAGCTAAGCAGTTTGCAAATATTTCATTTGATCCTTACAACAACACTATGAGGTAGGTGCTATTATTATCCCCATTTTATTGATGGAGAAAGTGAGGCAAACAATTTAAGTGACTTGCCCAAAGTCACACAGCTAAATAAATGTCTAAGGCTGAACTCCAGTCTTCCTGATGTCGATCCTGTTGCTATATCAACTGTACCACCTAGCTGCTTATCAGTAAATATTTGGATTAGCCAGCTTATAAACTTTATATTAGTTACTGACATGTTGTTGATCTGTTTAAAACGTGTACTGACACATTACGTTTCTAAACATATATATAGATATACATTATCTCACAGATCAGATGTGGTGAATAAAAATCAGGTTGTACTTTGTAAATGTGGGAGCTCTGTAAGTCTAAAATGTTTTCCTTTAGCCTTAAAGGTATGTTTACTATAATTTTTTGAGATAAATACTTACCTACAGATTTTTTCCTGCTAAAAATAGTATCTTAATAGCATTTGAGGGGATCCAGCAGAACAACAGTAATCAATTTGATCTGGTCCTATAAAACAGATGCCATTTTGATAAATGGTCCTAATTAAGCTAAGATTTCAGGTTGAAAGTCTATTGAGTTAATGTGTTGGCACCTGTCTGACTGTAGTCAGACAAAGTACAGATTGCAAATAAAGTAAATGTAGTGCATTATTAACTTAGTCAAGGTACCCACTTTTGGATTCACCAACATCTGATCAAAGAACCTGAAAAACTGTTGGTTTTAGCTTTTATTTATTCACTGTGGTATTTAAAAAAAAACAAACTTTGTACATTTCAATCCCTTCAGGTCATTTTTTCACTAATTCCTATCCTGCAGTGAGAGCCATGCTTAAAAATGATTAATTAGATAAGAGGCCACATAGTTTTTAGCACATGATTCATATTCTCTCTGCACAACACAGCTTTAAACTGTTGTGAACAAAAATCTTTTATGTCGTCTTTCATTAATTTCAGGATAGGTTGTCTAGTTAAGGAATAGTCAGGATTGTTTCCCTTATGATTTCTTCCCTCATGCAAAGTACATCTGGTATAAATACTCACTAGCGTGACCTTGGCCTCACAAGAGACAAAATAGATTAATGACTGGGTTCACCAGGCCTCACTTGGGCCCTTCTAAGGACTGTGGATCTCTAGAAGTGAAGCCATGACTCTTAGCCCTACCCTTCTTGGGTGAATAATAATTTTATGGTCTGGGAGTCTCTTATTGGGTGTGTGGGAGAAAGATGGCCTGTCTGTCCTCAACTTCTGCCCAAGATCCCTGATCCACCCATATACCACCGTTCAATTAAAAAAAAAGTATTTAGTGGGGATCAGGAGAGGCTGCTGACCACTGAGAAGGTTCAGAAAGTGAGGAGGTGCAGATTCTCTGCAGGATTCACAAAGGCCATACCTTAAGAGGAAAATGACAGACAAGTACTGAAAAGAACACTCTGTGTCATTATCTCTGATAACACACACTGGGCAACACTGTAGGAACTAGTGAGGCTTCTTATCTTGCTGAGATTTCAATCAAGAAGTGGGAGTAGGGGAGTTTGGGGTCATGTCTGCCTAAAGAATTTAGGGTGTCATTTTTGGTTCCTTCTCTCTTAAATGTATTTTGCTGGCACACGGTGTGTCATGCATAGCAGTTTTTTGGCAATTGGCCCTAGAAGTAATAATTTCTACTTTTTCCTTCTTTTCTACTAATTTCTGCTGTGCTTTGGGGAATATTTATCATAAAATGCTTGAATTAGAAAGAAGAGAGGAGATCATCTAGTCCAACCCTTTCCTTCCATTTTAAAAATCAGGAAACGGAAACTCACAGAGGTTGTGATTTTCTAAAGATTATATAATAAATAGCAAGATGGTGACAAAACTGAAACTACAACCCAGGTTTCTTGGGTCTGAACATGGGTACTTTTCTCACTATAACATAATATTGAGAATCAGAATAAATTTAATTAAGCTGCTCTAGATTTCTACAGTATCTCCCAGATCTGTGCTAATTAGACAATCAATTGCTAATTATTTATTGAGAATCCACTAAGTGTCTCAGCAACATGTAAAACACTGTGGGAGATACAGATGAAACAGAAGATATTTTCCTGCCCTGAAGATATTTGGAATCTGGTTGGAGAGCCAAGACAAAAATATATTTAATTACTAACGTGTGGCATAGACTATGTGAACTTTAGGGGTGAAGTGAGTCTATGAGGACTGTTTTTAGGGACAGGAAGAGAAAGTGAGAGTGAACTATCACAACACAGACTTAGACCATTTTGGTACTCAATTTTGTGTTATTGTTTTTTCCATGGAACAACAACTTGACCAAAGTTCAATAGAAGTAGTGTACAGAATTTGTCTGTACTCTTGGCTGGTGGTATCAGACTCAAATAGAAGGCATTACAGGTGGACTGCATATTGACTTATAAAACCATAATTTAATATTATCAATGTTACATTATATTTTTATTTATTTTGTTAAACATTTTCTACTTACATTTTAATCTTATTTGGGTAGCACTGCAGAGTTTTGCTCATGGCCTTCTGGCTTCAAGTTTGACACATCTGCTCTAGCCCATGTAGGCTCAAAGTGCCCTGCACTCTAATTTGGTTGGACCTGCATCACTGTTAAATTAACAGAACATATCAGGCATATCATTGCTGGTTAATACTGTAGGTTATTTATGACAAATAAGAAAGCCTTTACTTTTTTCATTCTATGTTCTTGCTACACATAGTTAATTAGCTGGCTGATAAATCTATTGTGGGTTTTGAAAATCACTATTTATTTTTGGAGGGCATTTTATTTTGTAAATAGTATTTTATTTTTTCAAATACATATAAAGATAGTTTTCAGCATTCATCTTTAAAAAGATTTTGAGCTCCAAATGTTTCTCCCTTCCTTCCCTCCCCCTTTCCCAAGATGGCAAGCAATCTGATATAGGTTATATATGTGCAATCATGGAAACAGATTTCCACATTAGTCCTGTTGTGAGAGAAGAAATAGAACAAAAGGGAAAAGCCCCTCAAAAAAGTGATATGCTTCAATTTGCATTCAGACTCCATAGTTCTTTCTCTGGATGTGGATAGCATTTTCTGTCATGAGTCTTGTAGAATTGTCTTGGGTCATTGTATTGCTGAGAAGAGCTAAATCATTCATAGTTGATTATCGCATAAAGTTGTTACTGTGTATAGTGTTCTCCTAATTCTGCTCACTTCACTCAGTATCAATTCATGTAAGTCCTTCCAGGTTTTTCTGAAGACTGCGTGCTCACCATTTGTTATAGTATAGTAGTATTCCATTACATTCATATACCACAACTTATTCAGCCCATTCCCTAATTGATGAGCATTCTCTCAATTTCCAATTCTTTGCCGCCACACACACACACACACACACACACACACACACACACACACACACACACATACACCTACTATAAATATTTTTGTGCATGAAGGTCCTTTTCCCTTTTCTATGATCTTTTCGTGATACAGACCTAGTAGAGGTATTGATGGATCAAAGGTATGCACGGTTTTATTGTCCTTTGGACATAGTTCCAAAGTGCTCTCCAAAATGATTGGATCAGTTCACAACCTACCAGCAATGCATTAGTGTTCCAATTTTCTCACATCTTCTCCAATATTTATCAGTTTCCTTTTCTGTCATATTAGCCAATCTGCTAGATGTGAGGTGGCACCTCCAAGTTGTTTTAATTTACATTTCCCTAATCACTAGTGATTTTCATATGACTAGAGATAGCTTTAATTTCTTCATCTGAAATCTGCCTGTTCATATCCTTTGACCATTTATCAATTGGGGAATGCTTGTATTCTTATAAATTTGACTCAGTTCTCTATATATTTGAGAAATGAGGCCTTTATTAGAAACACTGGCAGTAAAAATTGTTTCCCAGCATTGTGCTTTCCTTCTAATCCTGGTTGTGTTGGTTTTGTTTGGCAAAATCTTTTTAATTTAATGTAATCAGAATTATCCATTTTGCATTCCATAATGTTCTCTGTCTCTTGTTTGGCCATAAATTCTTCCCTTCTCCATAGATCTGACAGGCAAACTATTCCTTGCTCTCTTTTGCTTATGGTATCACTCTTTATGTCTAAATCATGTACCCATTTTGACTTTATCTTGGCATATGGTGTGAGATGTTGTTCTATGCCTAGTTTTTTTCATACTATATTCCAGTTTTCACAGCATTTTTTGTCAAATGTTAAGTTATTGTTCCAGAAGCTGGAGAGTTGGGTTTATCAAACAGTAGATTACTGTAGTCATTTACTACTGTGTCTTGTGTACCTAACCTATTCCACTGATCCACCCCTCAATTTCTCATCCAGGACCACAGTTTTGATGATTGCTCCTTTATAATATAATTTTAGATCTGGTAAAACTAGGTCATCTTCCTTTGCATTTGTTCATTAATTCCCTTGATATTCTTGACCTTTTATTCTTCCAGATGAATTTTGTTACTATTTTTTCTAGCTGTATAAAATAATTTTTGGTAGTTTGATTGATATGGCACTGAATAAGTAAATTAGTTCAGGTAGAATTGTTATTTTTATTTTATTAACTTGGCCTACTCATGAGCAATTGATGTATTTTCAGTTGTTTAGGTCTGACTCTATTTATGAGAAAGGTATTTTGTAATTGTGTTCATATAGTTCATGGGTTTGTCTTGGCATGTAGACTCCCAAATATTTGATGTTGTCTACAGTTATTTTAAATGAAATTTCTCTTATCTCTTGTTTCTTAGCTTTGTTGGTAATATATAGAAATGCTGATGATTTATGTGGGTTTATATCCTGCGACTTTGCTAAAGTTGTTAATTATTTTGAGAAGTTTTTTAGTTGATTCACTAGAATTCTCTAAGTATACCATCGTATCATCTGCAAAGAGTTATAGTATTGTTTCCTTATTGCCTGTTCTGATAACTTCAATTTCTTTTTATTCTCTTATTGCTAAAGCTAACATTTCTAGCACAATGCTGAATAATAGTGGTGACAATGGGCAGCCGTGTTTCACCCTTGATCTTATTGAGAAGGCTTATAGCTTATCCTCATTACAGGTAATGCTTGCTGATGGTTTTAGATAGATACTACTTATCATTTTAAGGAAAGCTCCTTTTATTCCTATGCTTTCTAGTGTTTTCAATAGGAATGGATGCTGTATTTTGTCAAAAGCTTTCCTGCATCTATTAAGATAATTATGTTTTCTGTTGGTTTTGTTACTGTTATGGTCAATTATGCTTTTCCCAGTATTGAAACAGCCCTGAATTCCTGGTATAAATTCTACCTGGTCATAATATATTAACCTGGTGTTAAGTTGCTATAATCACTTTGCTAATATTTTATTTAAAATTTTTGCATTAATATTCATTAGAGAAATTGGTTTATAATTTTCTTTCTCTGTTTTGGCTCTTCCTGGCTTAGATATCAGTTTAGTGTCATAAGAGAAATTTGGCAGGACTGCACCTATTTTTCCAAATAGTTTAAGTAGTATTGGAATTAATTGTTCTTTAAATATTTGGTAGACTTCACTTGTAAATCCATCTGGCCCTGGAGATTTTTTCTTAGGGAGTTCATTGACGGCTTATTCAATTTCTTTTTCTAAAATGGGGTAATTTAAGTATTTTATTTCCTCTTCTGTTAATCTGGGCCATTAATTTTTTTTGTAAATATTCATCCATTTCACTTAGGTTGTCAGATTTATTGGCATACAGGTGTGCAAAATATCTCCTTATTATTGCTCTAATTTCTTCTTCATTTTTAATACTGGTAATTTGGTTTTCTTTTTTTTAAATCAAATTAATCAAAGGTTTATCTGTTTTATTATTTTTCCTATAAAACCAGATCTTAGTTTTATTAATTAGTTCAATATTTTTTTTTTACTTTTAATTTTATTAATTTCTCCTTTGATTTTCAGAATTTCTAATTTGGTATTTAATTGGGAATTTTTAACTTGTTCTTTTTCTAGTTTTCTTAATTGCATATCCAATTCATCAATCTGCTCTTTCTCTATCTTATTCATGTAAGCATCTAGAGATATAAAATTTCCCTTAAGTACTGCTTTGGCTGCATCGCATAAATTTTGGCATGTTGTCTCATTAGTGTCATTCTCTTTGATGAAATTATTGATTATGTCTATGATTTGTTGTTTGACCCACTCATTCTTTAGGATGAGATTATTTAGTTTCCAATTAATTTTTAATCTGTCTTTCCATAGCCCTTTATTAAGTGTAATTTTTATTGTATCATGATTGAAAAGGATACATTTAATATTTATGCCTTTCTGCATTTGATTGTGAAGTTTTTATGCCCTGATACATGGTCAGTTTTTGTGTAGGTTATATGCTACTGAGAAAAAGGTATATCCATTTCTATCCACATTCAATTTTCTCCAGAGGTGTATCACATCTAACTTTTCTAAAATCCTATTCACCTCCTCAACTTCTTTCTTATTTATTTTGTGGTTAGATTTGTCTAGTTCTGAGAGAATGAGGTTGAGGTCTCCCACTAAGAATTTGATGCTATGCCACTTGGTGCATAAATGTTTAGTATTGATATTACTTCATTGTCTATGGTACCTTTTAGCAAGATGTAGTTTCCTTCTTTGTCTCTTTTAATTTGATTTGTTTTTGCTTTTGTTTTGTCTGAGATTAGGATCACTATATCTGTGCTTTTTTTTTTTTAACTTCAGCTAAAGCATAATATATTCTGCTCTAGTCTTTTACTTTTACTCCATGTCTCTTTGCTTCAAATGCATTTCTTGTAAATGACATATTGTAGGAGTCCAGTTTTTAATCCACTTTGGTATTCACTTCTGTTTTATGGGACAGCTCATCCCATTCCCATTCACAGTTATGATTACTGCGTGTTTCTCTCCATCCTATTTTCCCCGTTTATACTTTTTTTTTATCTATCTCTCTCCTTTTGCCCTGTCTATCCTCACCAGTGTTTTTCTTTTGACCACCACCTCCCTCAATCTGATGTTCCTTCTATCAGTCTTCTCCTTCCCTTTTCTTTTCTCTTTCCCTTCTTACTTTCCTATAGTGTATGATAGATTTCTTTACCCAACTGAGTGTTTATGTTATTCCCTCTTTGAGCCAAATCCAATGAGAGTAAGGTTCAAACAATGCTCACCCCCTCCCATCTTTCCCTCTACTGTAATTGTTCTTTAATGCCTCTTCATGTGATACAGTTTATCCCATTCTGCCTCCCCCTTTCCTCTTCTCCCAGCGCAATCCTTTTTTTACCACTTAATTAATTTTTTTGATTGTCACATCAAAGTCAATTTATACCCACACCCTTCATCTTAGTAAACTCCTGCTAACTGCCCTAATATAGATACATTTCTTAGAAGTTACAAGTATCATCTTCCAATATAGGGAAATAAACAATTTAACCTTATTGAACACTGTGTTGTTTTTTTTCCTGTTTATCTTTTTATACTTCCCTTAAGTGTTGTATTTGAAGATCAAATTTTCTGTTCAGCTCTGGGTCTTTTCATCAGGAAAATTTGAAAGTCCCCTATTTCATTGAATGTCCATTTCCCCTGAAAGATTATGCTCATTTTGATGGGAAGTTGATTCTTGTTTGTAATCTAAGCTCTTTTGTCTACTGGAATATCATATTCCAAGCCCTCCACTCCTTTAATGTAGAAATTGCTAAATCCTGTGTAATACTGCCTGTGGCTCCTTGATATTTAAATTATTTCTTTATGGCTGCTTGCAGTGTTTTCTCCTTGATCTTTTAGTTCTAGAATTTGGTGACAAAATTCCTTGTAATTTTCATTTTGGGATCTCTTTACTGAGGTGATCGGTGGATTCTTTCAATGACTATTTTTTCCATTTGGCCAATTCTATTTTTTAAGGAGTTGTTTTCTTCAGTCAATTTTTGTGTTTCCTTTTCCAAGCTGTTGACTCTTTTTTCATAATTCTCTTGCATAACTCTCATTTCTTTTCCCATTTTTTTCTTCTACCCCTCTTACTTGATTATTAAAATCCTTTTTGAGCTCTTCCAAGAAGACTTTTTGGGCTTGAGATCAATTCATATTCCTCTTTGAGGCTTTGCATGTAGGCATTTTGACATTGTTCTCTTCTGAGTTTGTGTTTTGATATTCTCTGTCACCACAGTAACTTTCTATGGTCAGGGCTCTTTTTTTTTTTTTGGATCATTTTTTTAAAAGTTGAGCTGTGCTCCTGGAGTATAGGGGGAACTGTCCCAAGCTTCTTGAACTAGGGACTAGGGATCTGATCACTGGCTTTCTGTGCTGGTGTCTCTGGGTTTGGTGGCTTGACAACTGTGCTAAGGTGGCCCAGCAGAGTCCCACCTGTTGTGCCTTGGGTTCCAGGGCTGATAGTTTGCCTGCTGCTGTGGGGCTGGAGGCCTCACGGCTGGCCTGCTGTGCCACAGCCCTGCTGAGCCCAGATCATGGGGACTTGATTGCTGATCTGTGCTGTGGCTAAGAGCCTCCCACTGGCTTACCTGGACACTGCCTGCAGTGGGCTGTGCTCCCCTTTTATGCAAGTGAGACAGACCTTTCCTTAAGTCATCTTGGGCCAGAAAATCATTTCACTCTATCTTTTTGTGGATTTTGTTGCTCCAGAATTCTTTTTAATGTTGTTTCTGAGGCAAACTGGGGAGAGTTAAGCAACTTCCTGGATTCTCCCAAAACCACTATATAAGTGCAAAATTGTGTGTGTGTGTGTGTGTGTGTGTGTGTGTGTGTGTGTGTGTTTCTCTCTGGTGAGGCCAAGGCAATTAGGTAAACAGCGGATAGAGTGCTTGACTTGGCAGGCCTAAATTTGAATCTTTCCTCCTATACTGTATGTGACCCTGGGCAGGTGACGATCTTTCTCAGCTTCAGTTTTCTCATTTGTAAAATAAGAATAATAATAGCACCTCCCTCACAAATTTGCTGTGAGGATCATATGAAACATATAATACACATAAAGTGCTTTGCAAATCTTAAAGCGCTATATAAATGCTAGCTATGGCTTCTGTTCATGAGAATGATGATGATAACAATCTGGCAGTGCTATCATTCCTACCATTAGTAACCCAGACCCTGGGTTATTTCGAGAGTCTATTTCCCTCTCAGGAGATGTGTCTGAATGAGAAATAGCAGAATTTCTGTTCAGTTGTAGGTGCCTTTACCTTTGGACGTATATGACATACAAAAATTATAAGTGATATATGACAAATATACCTTAAGTAGAAATCTCAGAATAGTGGAGTTGGAAGGGAATGATGAGGTTGTCTAATTCAATTTGTATCTGAACAAAAATTCTTTACATAATACCTGTCATGTCTTCATTCAGTCAAGCTCTATTTGAACCCACCTCTTGTGAGAGAGATCTCACTGCCTCCCAGGGGAGCCCTTTCTACTTTTGGGATAGCCACAGCTACAGGTAATTTTTCCTTACATTGAAGCCTAAATCTGCCTCTTGGCAATTTCCACCTATTTCCAATCCTTTGGGGTTGAAACAGAATAAGCTTAATCTCTCAGGTATTTATGTTTTCTGTATATCAACCCTTCGAATACTTGAAAACAGCTACCATGCCTCCACAGAGCCTTTTCTCCTCCAGGCTAAACATCCTTACTTCTTTCAACTGGTTCTCAAATGACATTTGGTTTCCAATGCAGATTACAACCCATTTATGTTTTCTCATCCTATGCAGTTCTTGCCTGTGTCTTCTCCAGATATTCTCTAGAGGATCTATCCAATGGGTAGAGGTCTAGTTCATTCAGTATTTTATGTTTATTAATGCAGTTTGGGCTATCCTCTTAACTTCACTCTTGCTATATGACTAGACCACTTCTTTTTCCAGAAGTACATGACATGGGTAATGCCCTTTACATCCCTGTTCATGTTTCCAATGAGGCACTTCTTTCTTTCTGTTTTCTTTTTTTGCTAGGCAATGGGGTTAAGTGACTTGCCCAGGGTCACACAGCTAGTACGTGTCAAGTATCTGAGGCTGGATTTAAATTCAGGTCCTCCTGACTCCAGAGCCGGTGCTCTATCCACTGAGCCATCTAGCTGCCCCTGGTTCTTCTTTCTTAAACTCAACACTCATCTTTCCATTGCTCTTTACATCTCTTACAGTTTTCATTCTTTTGACATTGTGATGTTTCATAATCTAGCAATAGAGGGAGAAGAATGTTGTTGAAAAGATGGGCTTTTGAAGCAAGGAGCAGCTTGGGATCATTGGAAGCATTCCAGTTCTGACAATATTGGTCATTCACTCTATTTTTCCCATTTAATTTGACAGGTTAATTGTTATAGCCTTATTGAAAGCAGGAATCAGTACTGTGATTGTTGAACTTGCAAACATTGAATTCTCTTGTTCCTTTAAAGGGCTTGAAGCACCTGGGTAATAAAATACAGTTTGTAGACCAACAGATAAATAAATTTGAAATGGAAAGAAATGCAATAATAATGAAAAGGAAAAAACAAGACTTAACCAATCAAACCAAAGTCAGTTATAAGACTAAGGGGAAAATACAGATGAAAATTGGGAAAATACTGAGGCAGATAATGAAATGGAGAATAGAGAGATGAAACAACAATTTGTGTTTATATGATATTTTTCATGCAAAGATTGAACTTGATATAGGGGAAAAAGTAACCTCATGATGCTGCATAGGGGAAAAGGGAGGGAATCTGGTAGTTCTGGAGGTTTATCTAACTAGAGTGAAGGCTATAATGAGATGTTGAAATAATGAAAGACATAAAATTTAATACAGAGAGCTTTGGGGATTTTGAGTAGAGGACTAAAATGATCAAAATGACAAACATGTAGTAAGTAATTTTGAATTCAAGGTGCAAGTCAAACTGAGGCAGGGAGAAATGGAAAAATGTATCTAATAGAAACTGTTATCTGCTGCATTAGAGGATAGCATACAGAGTTCTAGTAGTTAAACATTAACATTAAGAATATATTTGCAAAACAAATGTCTTTGGACAGAGAGTGGTCATGGGAGCTGTAGCTTCTAGAGAAACCTTTTGGTAGAGCCATTCATGTCCTGAAATAGACCTGAGTTCTTCTCTTTAGAGATTTAGGTGGGCTCTACACCAGTGTGGTCAAGATGAAATAGAAGGAGGAATTGAGGAAGAACAGTTGGACAGCCCATGTATTGCACTGGTACCTATTTAATGACAAGAGACCTAAGGATGTCCCTAGTATTCTGGATGGGAAATCTGAGGGAAATTTATGGGAGGGCAGGAACATGAATTACACAAGATTAGAAAGTATGGATAAGTTGCTTTCTGCGCTGTTAGAGGGCATATGTACACCAAGAATATCATAGAGTCATTGAAGTATTGAGATATGGTAGCACCTCGATATTAGTTCAGTGAATTTGGTGGCATTATGGATGGAATGTGGAATGGAGAAGTAGGTGAATAAAATAACTTGGATGGCAGGGAATGGGGTTTTAGGTGGAAGGTAGAGGCAAAAATGGGGAAAAGTCAAAATAATAACAAGGCATAGGGCTTGAAAATGGGGATAATGATGGTGTCTTTGAGATGATAGAGGAAAAGAAATTTTGTAGAGAATTTAGGAGGGAATTCGATGGGTTCAGTAAACATTCTCCAAGTTAAACGGGAGGCAGCTAATTAAATGAGATAAACTAGGTGGTACAATGCATAGGTGCTTGGCTTGGAGTTAGGATATAACTGAGTTCAAATCAGGCCTCACATACTAGCTGTGTGACCCTGGACAAATCACTTAACTTCTCTCATCCTTAATTTCCCCATCTATAAAATGGGAATTACAATAGCACCTACTTTATAGTATTGTTGTGTGGATAAAATGAATTAATATCTGTAAAACACTTTGCAAACCTTAAAGCACTATATAAAGGCCAGTTATTATTATTAATGAATAGAGAGGCCCTGTGATCAAGTGAGGAACTCAACTTATGTCATATATAGAGAGAAGAAGAGACAACTGAATGTAGACTCCAGGAAGAATAAAATCAGTAGAGTCCTTTAATCCTCAATAGATTAAAAGTCAGGGTGTTGTAGTGGATATATCAGTCTTTTGATTGTGAATAGATATTGTAAGTAGATTCTTTTGGATATTTTTATATGCCTTATATTTGGAGTTTTTTGTGGTGGATTAACTTCATTTATCTGGTTCCAAAAATATCAGCAATCACTTGAAGATAATTGGTTAAACATTTTTATATGAAAGATGACATACAAAGAAGCAATTGTTATTGATGGTTAAAGCTAATTCTGTAAGAAAATACAGCATAATTCTATTGCAAGGCATCATAGTTGTTTTTCTGTTTGCATTATTTTTTAAAGCCAATTCTGCATTTTCTTGTCAGTTACTATGAACATGAAGATAAAAATAATGAGCACTATATTATTACATGGTTTTTGTAGAAGAGGTAAGCAGACATTGTATATATGAGAATTGCTCATAAATTAATGACCACTGTTTTATATCTCTAGTAACCATTAACACTTATGTAAAAAGTTCCTAGTGAAATCATTGAATTTCTGACCTCCTACCTGTGAATCTCTGACTTCATCTATACATGAATCATATTGATGAAAACAGAACTTTGGTTTTGTAGAATGACTTGAGAAAAATGTTTATAGTATCATATAAGGGGCAGCTAGGGGCAGTGGAAAGAGTACCGGCTCTGAAGTCAGGAGGACCTGAGTTCAAATCCGGCCACAGACCAAACACTTGACACTTACTAGCTGTGTGACCCTGAGCAAGTCACTTAACCCCAATTGCCTAAAAAAAAATTAAAAAATATAGTATCATATGAGCTCTTGAGGTTAGACAGGCATCATCATGATTACTATCACTTGATATGCAATCTTAATATCCTCAGCACATAGCAGAGTAACTTGCATATAGGAGTATAATAAATATGAATTGAATTGAATCAATTCCTCAGAGGACACCAAAAGCCAAGTGATATACTCTTTTTGCATTCTGTTTTTTTTGGCACTTTTTCTGTTCAGTTTGAACTTCTCAAAAATGATCATTTATATAGTAGGCATCTTTATTTATGCAATCATAAAGGGATACTCCTGTATCTCCTTAGTGAAAAAAAAGTTATTATATAATTTTAGCTGCACATGGGAAGATTCAACTGCTTCAAATGGAATTAAATGCCCACATATTAATATTTAGCTTACAAATAAAATAAGGAGATCAAACTTGAATTATCAATTGTTGTTTGTCCTTTGTTTTTGAAGAGGACCAATGACATCACAGGGGTGATGTCCTGACTTGAGCATGAATTGGATTTAAGTGAGCCACAAAGATAGCAACCTCACTCTCTCTTCCTGAATCATACAAGTCTAGTGGCAGGACAAAAGTAAAGACAACTGGCTATGGCCAGGGATCTAGTAGATGATCTTGTATTCGATGTCTGACCAAGCTCTAAGTACTCCATAGCACTTGCTTCAGCTGCCTTCATGGCTTTTGGAACAAATTGTTCTCATCTGCCTATTCTACTGGGGGAATGTCTTCACACGCTTGGGGTTGACATTTCTCTAACTCACTGATGGGTTTGAGGCCTGTTGGTTAACCTCAACCCGGCTTAACCCCTCTGCTGAGACAATTTTACTTGAGTATGGCCGCTACACATGCTACAGTTTCTTACAGTGACAGGTGAGAATTGGGTGGTGGGTGAACACCAAAGAAAGATGAGCAGCCCTGAAAAGGGCTCAGCAAACCCTTATACCCAAGGTGCTAGTCACCTTGAATACTTCAGGTATCCTAATTTATCAATTATTCTCTAATCGAAAGAACAGTTGGGTACTAAAATGTGATAAAGCCATCTTCTGTTTGTGCTCCTTTGCTTGCTTTCAAAGCCCTTCCCAGTCTTAGAGGCAGCATTGTGTAGTGAATATAGCTTTAGCTTTGGGAGTTTGGAAGACCTGGGTTCAAATCCCACTTTAAATACTTACTAAACTATGTGACTCTAGCACAAGTCATTAAACTTCTGTTTCATTTTCTGTAAAATGACAGTGTTGGATTCAATGGCCTCTCAAGTTCTGTCTAGATCCTACCTGTCCCAACTTATTTCCCACAATTCTCCCTCAATTCAGCCTATTTACTGCCTTGTGAACATGACATACTCAAGTTTATTTCTGTGCCTTCCCTCTCCTTGGATGTTTCTTTTTTCTTTCAAATTATTTGTATCTTCCCCATCCTGTGAAGCAAAACTAAAACACTTCCTTTTTCATGAAGTTTTCCATGACCTTTCAGAAATTCTACAAAATTTCATTACTATATTTATCACGTGATTAAATATTGTCCTGTTTACTAATTATTTCATGCTTCTTTGAGTTTCTTTAAGAATGTATACATTCTGAAGTCAAATATTCTAGGTCTTGTGATGCTCCTGTATCCTTCATAACTTCTATGATTGCTCAAAATTCACTTTTTTTGGCTAGTCAATTGGGGTTAAATGACTTGCCCAGGGTCATACAGCTAGTAAGAATCAAGTATCTGAGGCCGGATTTGAACTTAGGTCCTCTTGACTCTAGGGCCCGTGCTCCGAAAGTCACTTTTTATTGACAATGAGGCATTTAATCCCAATATTATAAACTACTAAACACAACAGCAACATTGAAATCAGCCTATAAGTTGTTATAACATTAGTATCTATAAGGTAGCACCTTTTGGATGAAGGGCAGATTGAGTGGGAAATAATTGTAACTCTATGAACAAATAAAGAATAATTTTTATCCATGAGCAGTCTTGGACACATATGTTGCTTCAGTATTTTCTATTAAGTTACTCCCACAGAGAGCAGTTGTAGTCTAGAATCAACCAATCAATAAACATTTATTAAGCACCTACTGTGTGCCAGGCACTTTGCCCCAAGGAACTCATCATCTTCATGTTGGGGTATGTGTGTGTGTACATGCCACACTGTGAAGGACTTTAAAAAATAATTAGTCTAAATCATCTAGAGCAAGTTTGTCAACCTGGTTAATACAGTAACATTCTTCATTTTCATTTGACTACAAAACAGTATTGCAAATTTGAGTTCTGGACCTTTAAGTTAAAATTTTAGAAATATATTCCTTGCCCATTGTTCATTGCAAAACAAATGGGTTTTCATTGCTCTTCTTTGGTGACTATCTCCTTTCCCCACTTCGTAGCTCAGAAGTTGCTTTTGATAGCATTTCCATCTCTGTTTTTGCAACCTTCATTTTTTATTTAAAATAGTGGCTATTATAAGAATGGAAATTTAACATCTCAAGGAAGTCATAATTTCATATAGAACCAAGGATGTAAAATGCATCCTTTGCTCCCTGGCCCTAGAGAGTGGTGGTTTTGAAATGGACAGAACATTTCAAAATACTTTTGATTATGTAGAACCAGAGCTATAACTAGAAATTCAGGCAAATTCAGTTGGGGTGGGTTACCTGCAGAGGTAAAGTCTGACTGTGGATGTGCAGTTGTGCTGGGAGAAAAAGCAGCCTATCCCTTACAGAGTCTGGTGCTCACCTCCTTAGGCATGGGGAGAAAGGCAGGACCCAGGAGAAGGAATGCTGGGATTGGTAGCATAGGGATTATTGTGCTACAAAGTGGCATGGCTGGATACCCTATTTTCTACATTTTTGGACAGCTATACACAATCTATAGACTGAGGTTTCCCTTAGTGAACTTTGAGTGGGCAACTAAATGAATCAAAGAGAGATCTTTTCAGGTAGCTCTGGGATCTAACTGAAATGGTATAAATCCAGAACGTGGAGCCCTGGGACAACCGTCCCAGAGTAGTTATAAAAAGCATAAGTTTTGAAGTCAAAAGTAGTTCCTTTGAATCCAACCTTTGCTACTTCATAAATCACCTCATTTGTTCCTATGTAAATTTAGGAGTCTAGCCTAGGTGATTTCCCAGGTCCTTTCCAGCTCTAAATCCTAATTCTGATTCTAAATGAATAATGGTCTGAAAGTAATGTCTAAGAGCAAGATGAGATAGTCTTTGTCTCAGTTTTATTGTGGATCCTTTTCAGCTTCCACAGACCTGAGGTTGAAAATTGCTGACATAGGTGCTCTAAAGACTGCTTTAGAAATTAATCTTTTAGTGGGCTACCTTCCTATTCTCTGTACACTCCCATATCATTATCTTTGAGCCTTTGTACTCAAAGCAGTGGCTCTCAGGGTAAGCAGCCTGAATACGAAAGGAAACTGGACCCTTAAGAACCTTAACTTAACCAAATCAAACAAATAGAAGAGAATGAAACACAGAACAAAACAAAAACCTGCCAAGAGTGAAAGACAGTATATTACTCTAAGTAGGGGAAAAACAACACAAAACAACAAAAAACCCCCAGAATTATTTATTAGCTATTTGGAGTTCTGTGTTCTTTTTGGTCATGCTCAGCCACTGTAGTAGTAAGATGTTGATATGATGAATGTAGTAGGCCAAGAAGCTTTATGAGATTAGAATATTTTTTTAGTGTACTGAGAAGACAGGAAGGTTGGCATGGTGATCACTTTGCTCTAATGACTTGAAAACCAAAACTAGTCTTATCATCTGAAAGCCAGTTTTGTAACAAAGAGCCTTATAGAAATTGTTGACTTCAAATCTCCCACATGAAAAGGTCATGCTTTATCAGTAGACCTGACTGCTATGTTTAAAGAGTTCAGGAAGGTAAACTAATTTATTTTCTAGAAGTATAATTGATTTGCCAAAAGTTTAATCAGCTTGAGGATTAGGCCTTGCTTTTTCTCAGTATGATACAAAGCACATTAGGACTCCTTATGTATTCTATCTGCTTCTGCATTATTTAAATAAAATTAAAAAAACCTTTTTTTGAATAAATTCTATGCAATTTCAAGAAAGAAGAGGGGGAAATAGGCTAGTCCTGACAGAATAAAGCTGGAATTTGAAATCTTTGGTATTAGTTACAGAGTTGAATCCTGTAACTTGTTGATGTCCATGAAAAACCTACTCACAATGTGAGCCAAATATGACATATTCTGTGTATTATTATTGTGTATTATTATTCAGCTATAAGTTTTTGCTTAAGGAGAATAGGACTTTCCCTTTCCCTCGTCCCTTGGTTGTTTGAGGTTGTTGTTCAGGTGTGTCTGACTCATACTGTTCATGGGTTTTTCTTGGCAAAGATACTGGAGTGGTTTACCATTTCCTTCTTCAGTGGATTAATGCAAACAGAGGTTAAATGACTTATCCATAGCTAGTAAGAGGTCAGATTTTAACTCAGGCCTTCATAACTCCTGGCTCAGCATTCTATCTACTGAGCCATCTAGCTGCCTCTAACCAAATCAAGTTAGAATGTACTGGCACCATATGCTGCTTCTGCTAATATGCAGTAATATTCAGTGGAATTCACATGCCTGAGCCTTGAAAGTCACAGCGTGTTCTGAGCATTAATTTTAATCTTTATCAGCAGCATTGAAATTTTACTTCATAACCCATTTAGTTGAATATGATCAGGAACTGTGGCACTAATTTTATCTTTTATTGCTAGATCATCCCATATAATCTAAATCATCATTCCATTACTGATTTGGAATTAGGGCATAGCAGGCAGAAACCATGAAGTAATTCCGTTATTTTACTTAGAGCTGCTTAGGTATTAGTTAGGACCAGATACAAACTCCCATAACTTTAGCAAGATTGTGAGAACTAAGGTCTATCCCAGAGAAAAGTAACAAAACTGATTAAGTTTGATGGAAAAAAAACAAAACAAAACAAAATGTAGGAAAAGTGACAATGCTTAGTTTCAGTAAGAAAAGACAAAGAAGAAGTCTAACTATAGTACTTAGAGCCATGTAGGCATTTTGTGGTGTCCCCTTTCCTTGGAAGAGAAGGGAACCCTAGAATATAATTATTTAGAATCACATAATTTGAACTGGAGAGGGTCTAAGAGTTTATCGAGCCCAATCTCTGCCTAAGCAGGAATACCCTATATAATGTGCCTAACTAGTGGTCAAAAGATCATAGATGTATGGGGCAGCTAGATGGCACAGTAGATAGAGCACCAGCCCTGAAGTCAGGAGGACCTGAGTTCAAATCTGGCCTCAGACCAAACACTTGACACTTACTAGCTGTGTGACCCTGGGCAAGTCACTTAACCCCAATTGTCTAAAAATTAAAAAAAAAAAGATCATAGATCTAGACCTGGAAAGGACCTGAGAGATTTTTATCCAGATTCTGTTTGGAAATCTTTATCACTGGAGAACTAACTCATTACCTAGTGAGGCTACCCATTTCATTATGGGGTAATTTTGATTTTTAGAAAGCATTTTATTATACTGAGTCAAAAGCTGCATCTTCCATACAGTGCTCCTACTTCTGCCCTTTCCTACCAAGTAGTACAAGGGTAATGCTTTTTCTAGGGGACAGGTCTTAAAAATTTAGATTGTTATTCTCTCTCCTGAATCTTCTCTTTCCTAAGCCTTAAATATCCCTAATTCCATCCATCAATTCTCATATGGCTATCTGAGTTGCCAACCATCTGGTTACCCTCTTCTGTCTTTTATTTTTTTTCTCTTTTATTTTTAAAATACTGAGGAAAAGACTGAGCTCAATATTTGAGATGCAGTCTGACCAGGACAGAGGTCAGTGGAAATGTTAACTCCATTGTTTTGGACAGCATTCCTTTCCATGCAACATTAGATTACTTTATATTTTTAGGTTGCTATATTATTATACTTGAGTCATATTGAAAATATAGTTCATTAAAACCCCAGATGTTTTGATATGTACTAGCTGTCCCTCCTCCATCTTGTACTTTGTGTGATTCTAGTGTAGTTAATAGCTATTAGACGAGTAACAATAATGTTAAATAATAGTAATTAGATAAATATAAATATCTATCCCTATTAAATTTCATATATTGATTCCATTATTCTGGCTTGTCAAAATCTTTTTGGATTTTGTCTCTGGCACCCAATCTGCAATCTCTCACCTTTGGATCATTTCAAATTTTGACAAGCAAGGCATCTAATCTTTCATCCAAGGATAGATTTCTAAAAATTTGATGTTTATATACTTCCTCATCTCGTTAATCATCTTTATATAGGGTATCCCAAGAGTCTTAGTGCATTTTTAAGAAAATGTTTTCTTAAAAACATACTGAGCTTGAAGACTTCCAGGAGCCAAGATGGTGAAGTAAGCAGTAAATTGCCATATGTCACACATGTTCACCTCCAAACAACCATAAAATAGCACCCCAAAACAAATCCTGGAACGGTAGAATGAGCAAAATGATGAGGTGAAACAATCTTTTAGCCCAAGAAACTTGAAAGATTGGCAGGAAATGTTTGTCTCACTCAGGTAAAAGAAGAGTGCTATCTAGGACAGGAAGATTCCCAGCAAGTCAGCAGCAAGCTTCCCCTCAGCAAACCAATGGGGGATCCTGAGTCCTAGTGCAGTGGAGCAGGCAAATGCCAACACCAGCACCCTCCACGTGCCTCGGCACAGCTAGGGGAATGGGCAGACTCTAGCTCTAGAGAACTACCACAGTAATTCAGCATAGGCCCAGACAAACAGGCAGCCTCCAGCAGCCAGATTACCATGTACTTCATTGTAGCCCAGAGAAATGCAGAAACATCCCACAGGCTTCAGCACAGGATAGCCACCAGCACTACGACCTCAGCTCAGCACCAGGTAAGCTGCCAGACCCTTACTGCCTCCAGCAGCGCCAGGCATCTCCCAACCCCAGGTCCCCTGTGGGTCCCAGGGCAACATTAGTGCAGCACCAGGTAAACAGCCGGGGCCTGCAGCTCCTGGCACAAGAAGCCTGAGACAGTGGCCCTTCCACCTTGGGAGCAGAGCTCAAATTTAAAAGAAAGGAAAAAGGCAAAAAAAGATGAGCAAAAAATAATAAAAAAAGAATCTGACCCATAGAAAATTATTATGGTGACAGAGAAGATAAAGACAAACTCAGAAGAGGACAACAGCATCAAAATACCTATGGGCAAAGGCCCACAGAAAAACAGGAAGTGGTCTCAAACCCAGAAAGAACTCATAGAAGAGCTCAAAAGGGAGCTTAAAATCATATATGGGAAAAGAATTATGAAAAAAGAGTCAACAGCTTGGAAAAAGAAAACAATTGAAGAAAACAACTCCTTAAAAAGTAAATTGTCGGGGGAGATGGCGGAGTAAAAGCAGTGACTTGCTTGAACTCTCCCCCAAACCCTTCCAAATACCTGTAAAAAATGGCTCTAAACAAATTCTAAAGCACAAAAAAACAGAGTGAAACAAATTTCTAGCCCAAGATAACCTGGATGGTTGATGGGAAAGGTCTGTTGTGCTGGGCTGGGAGAGGAGCACAGTTCAGTATGGGCCACACAGGCAAAGACCAGGCCTCAGTGAACCTGGCATGACCTCAGGGGACTGAATCACTATCAGTTGCAGTGGCTTTCAGACTTCTCAACCCACAAACGCCAGGCACAACTTAGAAGTTCAGTAGGAAAACTTTGTTGGATCTGGGTGAGAGAGGGTTATACTGGGAGAAGGAGAAAGGGAGAGGTAGAATGGGCAAGTAGAAGCTAATGGATCCATCAAGAATCAATCAAACAATTTCAAAAGAATGAAAAAATAGAAGAAAATGTAAAATACCTTATTGGAAAAACAACTGACCTGGAAAATAGATCCAGGAGAGACAATGCCAGATTCATTGGACTACCTGAAAGCCATAATCAAAAGTAGGATCTGTATAGCATCCTTCAAGAAATTATCAAGGAAAACTTCTCCAATATCTTGGAACCAGAGGGCAAAATAGGCACTGAAAAAATCCTCCAATGACCTAAATAAAAACTCCAAGGAACATTATATCCAAATTTCAGAACTATCAGGTCAAGGAAAAAATATGGCAAGTGGCCAGAGAGAAAGAATTAAAACATCAGGGAGCCATAATCAAGACTACACAGGACTTAGCAGCTGCAATATTAAAGGATCAGAGGTCATGGAACATGATATTCTGGAAGGTAAAGAAACTAGGACTACAACCAAGAATCACCTACCTGACAAAATTAAGCATAACATTTCAATGCAAAAATAGCCATTCAATGAAATAGGAGGATTTCAATCTTTCATAAGAAGACCAGAAATGAACAAAAAATTTGACATCCAATATTAAGACCCAAGATGAACCTAAAAAGGTAGAAAGCAAAATGAAAACATAAGGGATTGAATGGAGCTGGACTGTTTACATCCTTACATGGGAAGATACTTGTAATTCTTAAAAACTGCATCACTAATAGTATAGCTAGAATGGATATGCATAAATAGATGGTGCTGGTATAAGGTGAATTTGAAGGAATGGCATAATTAAGGAATGAGAAAGAGAGATTCACTGGGTGCAGAAGGAAGAGAGAGGCAGAATGGGGTATACAATTTCACATGAAGAGGTGCAAAAAAACCTATTACAGTGGAGGGAGAAATGGGAGGGTGGGTGATGGGCATCACTGGAATCTTACTCATAAGTTTTGGCTCAAAGAAGGAATAATATAGTTGAACACAGAAATCTATCTTACCTGATAGGAAAGTAGGAGGGAAGGAGATTAAGTAAGGGGGTAGGGGGACTGACAGAAGAGAGGGAAGACCTAGGGAGGTGGTAGACAGAAGCAAAACTCTGTCAAGGAGGGAAAGGGTGAAAGGAGAGACAGGACAAATAAGAGGAAAAATAGGATGGAAAGAAATACAATTAGTAATCACAAATGTGAATGTGAATGGGATGAACTCTCCCATAAAAGAGATGCAGATAGCAGAGTGGATCAAAAACCATAATCCTCATTTCTCAAATATATGGAGAAATGAGTCAAATTTATAAGAATACAATCCATTCCCCAATTTATAAATAGTCAAAGGGTATGAACAGGCAGTTTTCAGATGAAGAAATCAAAGCTGTCTATAGGCATATGAAGAAGTGCTCTAAATCACTTTTGATTAGAGAAATGCAAATTAAAACAACTCTGAGGTACCACCCTATTCCTATCAGATTGGCTAATATGACAAAAAAGGAAATGATAAATGTTGGATAGGATGTGGGAAAATTGGGGCACTAATGTATTGTTGGTGGAGTTGTGAACTGATCCAACCATTCTGGAGAGCAATTTGGAATTATGGCCAAAGGGCAATCCAACTGTATATACCATTTGATCCAGCAATACCACTACCATGTCTGCATCATAAAGAGATTATAGAAGGGTGAAAAAGACCTATATGTTCAAAAATATTTGTAGCAACCCTTTGCAAGGTGGCAGAATTTTGGAAATTGAGGGGATGCCCATCAATTAGGTAAGAGCTGAACAAGCTGAGGTATATGAATGTAATGGAATGCTATGGTGCAATAAGAAATGATTAATAGGCAGGTTTCACAAAAACTTGGAAAGACTTGTACCCACTGATGCAAAGTGAAATGAACAGAACCAGGACAACATTGTACACAGTGATAGCAACATTGTGTGATTATCAACCATAATAGACTTAGCTTTTCTCAGCAATAAAATGATCCAAGACAATTCCAAAAGACTCATGATGAAAAATGCTATCCACTTCCAGATAAAGAAATGATGGACTCTGAATGCAGATTGAAGCATACCTTTTTTCACTTACTTTATTCTTTTTCATGTTTTTTTTTCCCTTTTGATATGTTTCTTGTTTCACAACTGTGACTAATATGGAAATATGTTTTACATGATAGCACATGTATAAACTATATCAAATTGCCTATGATTTTAGGAAGAGGGGAAAGAAGGGAGAGAGGGAGGAAAAATTTGGAACTCAAAATCTTATGAAAATGAATGCTAAAAATTATCTTGGCAGGTAATTGAGAAAAAATAAAATACTACTAAAATGTACCAAGACTCTTGTGACACCCTATATATGTATTTTATAAGCAAACTAGAGTTTTTGTTCTTTGAGAACAAGGGACTTTAGCTTAAACTTAATTCCATAGCACTTGATGTGTTACTTTGTAATAAGAGGTACTTTACAATTATCTGTTGATTAATTGATATTTTCCTGGCCAAAAGCCTTTTGAATAATTACTGGCAGAGTTGTAGTTCTGATGAACAGGTTGGAATGCAGCAGTAGTAAGGGTCAGGGATCATTAGAAAAGCAATAGTTTCTCATTTGTACAGTCATTTCCCTCCTGGATATCTTTACATAAGACAGTCAACCCCAAATTATTTGTGGTTGAACTTAATCAATTTTGGATCCAATTCAGCAGGAAGGTGGAATATTTCAGGAATAGATTCTCTTGTCCTCCAGTTGAATTTAGATCATAGTCTCATGCCTTAGGCAGACATGTAGTCACTAGGGTTTTGGAATTTTGCCAAGTAGATTAGGAATATTTCTGGCTGTCATTGTTCCATTTTGACAAGTGCCCTGGGGAATGGAACTGGAGCCCTGAACTAAGTGTTCAGTTGCAACAGCAACAGAATTTCAGGGATCTCATCTTCATTAATACCTTCTGTCTCATTTCCCACCCCCCAAAAGAGACCTCACACCCTGGTTCTTGGGTGGCTCTACTTAAACAGCAGGGACTATGGCCAAATTCCTTGTTGTGGAGCAGCTAGCCTTTAAAGTCCTAAAAATTGCTGATGATTTATTTGAAGTTTTCTATTATCTGTCTTAATACTCTTATCTAGTGTTGACTATTCCCTTTAAAAAATTTTTATCTGAAAGTGGCTAGGCATAATTAGATAATTTCACATAGAAGATGGATTATTTTAATTTGTCCCAGAAAGCACAACTGGGGTCAAGGGATGGAAGTTACAGGGAGGTAATTTCATAACTCTGTTGATTAGTGCTATTAGAGGCAGTTAGGTGGCATAGTGGATAGAGCACTTGGCCTGGAGTAAAGATAGACCTGAGTTCAAATCTGGTTTCAGATGGTTACTAGCTATGTATGTCTACCTCAGTTTTCTCAATTATAAAATGGGGATAATAATAACACCCACTTCCCAAGGTTGTTGTGAGGATCAAATGAGATATTTGTAAAGTGCTTAGCACAAGTACTGGGTACACATGTAAATGCTTATTAAATACTTCCTCCCTCTCTCTCTCCCTTCCTTCCTTCCCTTCTTTTTTCTTTCCTTCCTTCCTTCCCTCTCTCCCTCCCTCTCCAAATAGAATGATTTCTTAGGTAATGAGCTCCCCATCATTGGAATAGAGCCTATATCGTTACTTATTGGGAAAGTTGTAGAAGAAATTCATACTTCAATTGGGGGATTTGGACTAAATAATTCATGAGGCTCCTTCTAACTAAGAGAGTATGATTTTAACCTTAAATTTGCAACACTTGCTGTTTTTAAAGAGAAACCAATGAGTGAACCCTAGAGTAATGGTAGATACAATATAACAATGGGATAATGAAAACTGTCATCAGAATGGAGTTATTTACCAGTCTAGTTCTTACAGGTGTCAGAAATAAATGGCCAGAGAATAAATGAACAATGATCTGACTAAATTCTGCAGGTATTGCAGTGGAGACACAGATCAGGTAGATTCAAGCCTTCTAGTAGAAAGAATTTTTATATTTTATTCTTGTAACCTATTGGGTGTTGGTGCTACCTCTCAATTGTTGAGGGATGAGTATTAGGTTAATAACTTAACCAGCCTTATTGTTTCTTTTCTTTTTGTTACCTTTCAGAGGAAGTTCTCTAGGGCATTGCATGGCTCATCTATGGGGAATTTATGGAAAGATATAAGCAAAAATAACAAATGGATGATTAGATATGAATTGGTATATCATTTAGCAAGGTGCCTAGCATATAGTAAGCACTTAGTAGGTGCTCTGTCTCTGTCTCTTTTTCTCTCTATCTCTATCATAATCTGTTCCAGAGCAACCACACCAACGAAAGAGAGTCCATTGAAGTATTTGAAAACAACAACAGCTCAGTAATAACTTTTATTTGCATGTCCTTTGCAGATCAGGCAAGACCAAACAGACCAGATAAATCTCATCAGCCTATATTGCTTCCTGTTGGCAGTTTTAATCTTAGGTATGAGTGTGGAGTTAAATTTCAACTTCTTTTTAATAGCCTTAAAAATCAGTGGATCTAATTTCTCTGGGTTAGCTCAGGCTTTATCATGTATATACTTAAGTCTATATTTTCAGTAAAATATTATTTTCCTATTAGAAATGTCACTAGGTCAATAAAATCCTGTCCCAGATACATCAAGATTCTAGGACAGTTTATGGAGAAATTTTCCTAATGCGTCATTTTGAGTTCTACAAATATATAAAAGTCTTTAGAATCTAGAGCTCTTATTAATACAACTGAAAAAGCAAAGGGGGTTCATTTACTACTACATCTATATTTTTTTTGACATCCTTGACTGAATCATTTGAGTATCTCCTTGTTAAAGTTTCTGCTTGAGTGGCCTTATCTTTTAAAGATGTTTTTCACAGTCTGAATTATCTTCTTCCAGTTTAGGTTTTTTGTCTTCTTATTTGAATCCTTGTTATAAGAGATGAATTTTTAGGTTTTATAATAAAAGGTAAGCAGGATTTGTAGGCAGAGAAAATCTTATTTTGATATATATTATGATGTGGTCAGAGGTTATTCAATTTAATAAATTCATTGATACAAGCAGCTTGTGAATTATAATGTGACTTCTCTTCAAGCTTAATGGGGACTTTTAAATGACTCTCAATTAATTTTTTTTGGATTTAATTCTTATTTTATTTTTTATCAATTACATACAAACAAATTTTTTTACATTTTTTTTCAATTTTGAATTCTGTATCCTTCCCTCTCCTTTCTCCCCCTTGAGAAGGCAAGCAATTTGACACACACAGTCAGATCTAAACAATTGGAGAAATATTAATTGCTTATGGATAGAGTGCCAGGCCTGGACTTAGGAAAACTCATCTTCCTGAGTTCAAATCTGGCCTTGGACACCAACCTGTGTGACCCTGAGCAAGTCACTTAACCTGTTTGCCTCACTTTCCTCATCTCTAAAATGAGCTAGAGAAGGAAATGGCCAGTCACTCCAGTATCTTTGCCAAATGAGATCATGGAGAGTTGGACTCAATTGAAAAATGACTGGACAACAATACATGAGCAATTAATATTTCTCTAATTGTTTAGATTTGACTTAATTTGTATGAGCTGCCAATTAATTTTAATGAAATACAGTAAGAAATAATACAAAGTTAGGTGTTTTGTATTTGGATTGGCATGAAATGCTTATATCTATGTATGAATACATACATATGTATGTAAATACATAGGTATGTGTATATGTGTGTATATGTGTGTGTATATATATGTATATATATGTGTGTATATATATATATAACATATATATATATATATATATGAATGTTTCAGATTCTAAAGAATTTTTGCTGTCCATATTTGCATGGTCCAGTTAAAAAAGAGTACTAGATTTAGAATCAGAGAAGGTGGGTTCAAATCATGGCTCTGCCACTCTCTCCTGTTGTATCCTTATGGATTGTAATTGACAGCCTCTCAGGGCCTTATTCTCCTTTTCTGTTAATGATGGCACTGGCCAATGTGACCATAAAGAGCCTTTCCAAATCTAAATCTTCATATTTAAGGTCTCCCAATCAAAGTAACACATGGAAGTAGGGGAGAATGGCTTATATTGCTTTATTTACAAGTTGAACTTTATGGTATCAAAGTACTTTCATACACATTATTTCAAGTGATTCTCACCATCACCCTGTGAGATAAATAGTATATTTACAATTTACAAGTGAAGATATTAAGGCCTATAGAAGTAAAATGACTTGTGTAGGGATGGAATTTGTAACTCCAGGCTTTCTAACTATTACTTCAATGTGCTTTTCATCATACCATGCAATTGATCTTTACTGCAATTTAAAAAATTATCAGAAAAATAAAACTGATGATATACTTATAATAATGAAATGTTCAAGGGAATAAGAAAACAGAGAAATGCTTAAATAGGGGGGTTGGAAACATTAGGGTGTGATATAAATTAGTGGCATCAAACTCAAATTAATGGCATCAAATCCAGGCAGCCCATATATTGACTTAGAAAACCACAAATTAACATTATCTATGTTGTATTGGATTTTTATTTATTTTATTAAAGGTTTCCTAATTACATCCTAAAAAATCTGATTCATGTCAAACTTCGTAACATCCTGGGCTGCATGTGACCTGGGCTGTGTGTCTGATACCTCTGGTATAAATCACTAGATTAGAAGTCAGAAGAGCTGGGTCCTAGTCTTTGTTTAATTTAGCCATTGTTGGCCTCAGTTTTTTCATCTCTACATTGAGGATCTTGGATTAAATGATCATTAAGATCCTCTCCTCATACATTTAATGATTGCATGTGCTCTATGAGTTGCATGAAAGTTGGAGCAGTTAGGGTTATGATACCATAGAGAAAGCTCCTTGCTATTTTTTTTAAATTTTAAAATTTGGGATGAACACTATTTAATGACCCAAATTCATATCCTTCTGATGACTGGTTTGTCCACAGACAAACACACTTGTGACCTAAAAAATAGATCCTATATAGAAGAAACCAACCTACCATTATTCAAGATGCATATTAGAATTCATAGAAGCACTTTACAGTGCTACCATGAAGACCAGTCCATGTGGTCTATGTAGTTTATATTTGTAGACTGAAGGTATTCCAACTGGTGGATCACAGTTGTCATTCATCAATAGAGCAAAATTTAGGAGGTCATCATCTCTATAACAAATACAAGTCTCTAAATCCCAGGAAAATGCAAAAAAAAAGTCTATTCAACCGTTGGATTTTAGTGACACGAAGATAAGGCAGAACAACGATGACAACAACAAAAACAAACAACAAGCCACTACTCATGTACTGGTAACAAAGACCCAAGAGAATGGAATATATAAGGGAATTGAATTTTTTTATTTGTCTTAAAGTGTTTCATGGTAGTAAAAAGAGTACTGAAATTTGAATCAAGATAACCTGGTTTTGTTTTCTTCCTCTAGCTTTTCTTAGCTAGGGAAGCCACCTAACTTCAGTGTGCCTCAGGCAACCCTAGGATTTATCTATGTCAAGTGTTGATTGCAACCTATTCTCACTGAGTAGAAGGAATTCTTTCTATTGGTCCTGCACCAACAAAATCCCAACTGTTTCCCATATTCATTAAGAAGTATAAATAATACAATTAATAAAAAACAATTTCTTGCCTGGACACTCTTTTTGGGTGACCAATCAACTAAGAAGTTCCTAGATGAGTGTCTAGGCAAGTCTACATCCTATAAACCCCTATTAGTACATATTCTGCCATTTATGATATAATGTTTCATGTACCTGTTGGCAAAATTTGGATAAAACTATTGATGTTGCTATTTTATCTTCATACAACAAATTGTTTGGCTTCTATTTAGCCTTAATGTGATGGAAAATTATATTACTAAGATGGGACAACCTCCAAAGAGCCTAAGAGGAAGATTGGCTAAGGACAGTTTTCATAAACAGAATGGTTAGCTCAAAGTTCACTCTGTCATTTATGCTCCACCAGTAGCAACACCTGACATAGAGTCTAGCCTATGACCGAGTCAGGCTGGTTATCAAGTTCTAGCTCTTTGATCATGAGAATGTAAGATGGTTAGTGTTCTGTTCATTTTTCAATTGAGGTGCTATCACAGAGAACAGAACAAATCTGGAGGGAAATGAATCTAATAAAAATTCAAATCTGCCACTTGTATCTGAAGAAATTTTTTTTTGGTCTTTAGTTTTCATTATTAAATAAAGACTGATACATTTATAGCAGCCCTTTATCTCTTTTCTGCAAGTTGTCAGAACATTCACACATAATAGAAGATGATTATTCTAAAAGCCCAAATTAACAGTAAATGATAAATATATGAGGCATCCAATATTTACTGTAATGGCATTATGATGATGGTGGTGGTGGTGGTGGTGTTGGTGGGGAGAGACAGAATGGTTTGGGAATATGCAGTTGGAGGACTTGGGCATGAATATTGGATCTTCTGTTTACTAGTTGTGACTTTGAGCAAATCACTTTCCATTTTTAGGCCTCAGTTTCCTCATTTATATATTGAGGGGGTTGGACTATATAATTACTGAAATTTGATCTAATTCCATAAACTTATGCCAGATACTTGATAATAATCATTATATTAGTAGGAAAATATTGGTACATTTGGACATACTGTCAAAATTACCAACCCAAGATGTAAAAGCACACAGGTTCTGGTAACATAAATGACATTTACTGTAACTGAGATAAATATATTTAGGGATTTCCTCTTTGTATGTGAATTACAGGTGCTTGTTCTTGGAGCAACCACCAGGACCCTTTCCCTTCTCTTTTGGATAGCTGACAGAAAACTGACTCTGTTTATTTGCATCATCCAAGCTAACTGTCCAGGAAGAAGATGATAGAAGAAAAGATAAACAGAAAGTAAAACCCCAACTCAGTGGAAGGGGTTAATAAGGAAGAGGTACCTTGTTCAGGCACTGGGGGAGGGAAGAGGTACATGAGATGAGTTGAAAATGAACTGAATCAGAATAGAAAACAGAACTAGATAAATACACACACACACACACACACACACACCCCCTTTGGTTAGACGTTGGGACATACAGGACCTATGTGTTATATCATGCCCAATAAAATTTAAAGAGGCATCTAAGGAAAGGATCTGTAGAATTGTCAGTTGAAATAACTGTGTAATCTCTCCAGGGGGCAGCTGCTCAAGAACAGTTCCCAGAGAAGGAATAATTATTATAGCCTGTTGGAGGAAAGTTAAGGAGTGGGAAGAGAAAACCAAGAGAATATGACAGAAGGACTCACAACATCTGCAAGCAATGTAAAAAAAAATGATGTTAAAGTGGTAGAAACCAACCAAAGGAGAGCTGCCATCAAAAGAACACTGGCACACTGCACCTACATGGAGGAGTGAGTCCTAGCCTCCTCCTACATTTGTGGGACTCTACCTAGGGCAGAACTGTAAGCCGGAGAGATCAAATAGGTCACTGGAAGAGAGGTGGGTGTCCCACTGGTGGGAAAATCTTGCCTCTTAATAGACTTGGTTGCAAGTGCTTTGTGTTCTTTACTGTATAAATAAAGCTGCTCTATGTTTTAAAACCTTGTGAGGCTCAATGCATGTAAGGAACTGATGGCTACCCTTGGGAGTACTGGATACTGATATTCCCGCGTTCCCTGTTGGTGGGGCTGATGAGAAAAAGTGTGACAAACTCGTAAAGTATTTTTTATGTCAGGAGGGACTTTTGATAGCTTTACATGAAATTTGGGGAAATATTAAAAAATCACCACCTTTACAGTTGCCTGAAACGGGAAGGAGGAATTTTTACTTGTTAAAGAAATAGGAAGGTTGAGTACAGAAAGTAAACTGGTTTACAGAACTCAAACCATTATAATATATTATAATCTTTATTTAATTCATATTTCCTTCTTTATTTTGCAGAAATTGTGAAGATGAACTCTAGAAGGGGTGGCAGATTTTTCAGTCTTGTGAAAACTTGATTTTTGAGGCTTTTTAATTACTTCTAAGTGTGAAGTGTTGACACTGAAAAATGATAAAGTTTGAAAGTAACTTTAAAATATATTCTAATTAAACAGTAATGAATAGGGATTAATGTTTCCTACCACTTACTAGGTGGAACAGTGAGTAGAGGTGCTAGGCTTAGAGTCAGGAAGACTCCTTTTCCTGAGTTTGAATCCAGCCTCAGACACTTACTAGCTGTGTGACATCACTTAACCTCAATTTCCTCAACTGTAAAATGTAGATAATAACAGCAACTTCGATATTTATAAAGCACTTAGCACAGTGCCTGGCACATAATGGGTGCTATACTAATACTTATTTTCCCCTCTTTCCCTTCTCTTATGAGTGACTGTGAACACAAAGATTTTCTTCACTCATTTTCCCCATTGGCAGATTTCTTTAAGTGTGTACCTACTCTCCCCAACAGACAAGGAGCACATTGGTGGGAGAGGAGGATCCAGGTTATATGTGGATGGTTAAGTGTTTTATTACTCATTATTCATGTACTTGCTTTGCTTTCTTGTGAAGTAAATGGTTGTATTTTAAAATTTAAAGATATTATTATAGTGAATAGTTGGTTGTATAAATAAAAATACATCAGTAGAGGGCTCAAGAGTAATGAAGCAGAGATTATATTCATTCTCAACAAGGTTATCCTGAATACCTTGAGAGAATTTGAGAATAATTATGTGGGGTGGTCCTTCTCAGAAAGCCCAACTCTTCCACTGTGATGTCAGTTTGGAGCGATCAAATCAGACCAGAAGTGAGTGGTGTCCATACAACCAGGTGAGAAGCGAGAAGTGTGAGGTAGCTACACTCGGTGAGTAGACCATCCCATATACCTGATATACTTTGAATGTACTCAAATTTCAGTCCCTCCTCTCAGAATCCTTAAAGGCTTATTTCACATTTTGCTCCATTAGTAATGCCTTCCCAGATTCTTTCTTCCCCAACTGATATAAGGTATCAGTAGGGTATATAAGGTATATAAATATATATAAGATGAGCTGAATTAATGGGAAGCAATGAGGGTCCCTATTTTTCAGGCATACTACAATGCTTAATAAATGGGGAGGGATTTGGGAAAGGGAGCAGAGATGGCTAGCAAACTCTGGTCATAAAAGCATGCCACCAGGAGCACTTCATCAACCAAATGGTCTCTCTGTAGTGCTTTGTTTTTGTTCCATTGTTTTCAGTTATGACCCATTTGGGGTTTTCTTGGCAACGATACTAGGGTGGGTTGCCATTTCCTTCTCCAGTTCATTTTACAGATGAGGAAACTGAGGCAAACAGGATTAAGTGACTTGTCCAGGATCACACAGCTACTAAGTGTCTTAGGGCACATTTGAATTCAAGATGAGTCTTCCTGACTCCAGGCCCAGCCCTATAGCCACAGTGTCACCTAGAGGCCCTCTAGCATGTTTCCCTTTACTTATTTTTGACTTTGGAGGCTACTGCTCTGTATTCTATTCCTATCTCCTGCCTGCCCTTTGGATTTGGTTCAGAGGCAATGTGATAACTGTCTTCAAGTACTCGAAAGATTGTCATACAGAAATGGGATTAGATCTGCTCTGTGTGGCCTTGGCCTCAGAAAACGGAATTTTGAGTAGTGAATGGAAGGCTTGATGTAAGGGAAACCTTCCTGAGAATTAGATCTATCCAAGAGTAAAATAATATCTCAGAAAGTAGTGTGTTCCACTTCACTGAAAGCCTTCAAGCAAAGGGATGACCACTTGTCAGGTGTATTGTGATGGGGATTCTTTTTTCAGATAGTGGCTGGAATAGATGTAGTTTCTTCCACCACTAAAACTCTGATTCTGGTTTCCCTATGAATTCTGGCTTGACAGCTTTATTCCTCCCAAAGAGTTTTCCCCTCAGATCCTATCGATTGTCCTTAACTAAAATCAAGCATGGACTCAGTTCCATCCCTGCCAACACAAGCAACATTTATCAAGGCTGCTAGGTACTCTCTGTAGGCTCAATGAACATGTCGTGGGGGGTTTCACAGGACTCTTGGCCTAGACCCAAGATCTATTCTGGAAGCTCTGCATTCCCCACAAAGGGTATAAGTTTGTAAACCTGTATCTACTCTCCTTGAAATTCATGAGAAGGATTTGCATTTGCAAGCTAAAAATGTGGTTGCAATATTTGAAAGGGATTGTTATGTTAGTAACAAAATCAAGAGTATTGTTGCTTTCTAATTAAATTAGGTTGGCAAATTGTTATATTACTTTATATTTGCTCCAACAAAGTATTTTTCTCTTCAAAATGTTTCCTGAGAGGACTTAGTGGAGATTAAATCAGGGAAACTAAAGAATATTTTTTCTTTAAATAATAAAAATGGTGTTGGTTTGAGAGACAAAAAGAAAAGTCATAAAGGAAATACTTTTCTTTTTTCTTTTCTAGGCAATGGGGTTAAGTGACTTGTCCAGGGTCACACAGCTAGTAAGTATCAAGTATCTGAGGTGAGATTTGAACTCAGGTCCTCCTGACTTATTCACTGTGCCATCTAGCTACCCCAAGGAAATACTTTTCCTAGCAACAATTTCTTGCCCTTTTAACTTTGTTGACAAAGCAGGTACTTTGGCTACTAGAAATTTCAGAGGATCATTGACTTTAGACCTGAAAGGGAAGCCCAGAGAGGTTAAGTCACTTGCCCAAAGTCACACAATAAATGGTAAAGATAGGATCTGAACACAGGTTCTCTGACTCTATATCCAGTACCTTCTTTTCATTGTATCATACTATCTCTACTATAGTCATAGGGACCTTAGGTTAGACATTTCATACAAAGTAGGTACTGGCTACGTAAATTCCCAGTAAGTGGTTCCATTATTTTTCAGTCCTTTCTGACTCCCCATGACCCCATTGGGGTTTTCTTGGCAAAGATACTAGAGTGGTTTATCATTTCCTTCTCCAGCTCATTTTGCAGATGAGGAAACTGAGGCAAACAGGGTTTAATGACATGCTCAGGGTCACACAGCTAATGTGTCAGGAAAAGGAGTCTTCCTGATTCCTAGCTGGGTACTTTATGTACTGTGTCACCTTTGTTTTGTTTCTATTTTTATTCATTCATTCATTTACTTATTTATAATTGCCATCCATTGCACCACCTAAGCTGTCACTGTTCATGAAAATTTTACTATGTATGTAGTTTCTCTGCTGAGCAGATGCTTGCATTACTAAGTTGAGCTGATCTGTGTTGTGCTTAACACCTCGTTGAACAAGATGTCTCATCAAATTAGTCAATTCACTGAGTGACTTCTCTTACAGAAGCAACTGGTTATTAGTTGTGTGACCCTGTTTGCCTCAGTTTCCTCTACTCTAAAATAGGGATAATGGCACCAACCTTGTAGGATTATTGTAAGGATCAAATGAAATAATATTTGTAAAAGCCCTCAGCACAGTGTCTGGCACATGGCAGGAGCTTAATAAATGTTTATTTCTTTTACCACTTCCAAACTATTCCTCTGCTCATCTAGACTTATTTATCAACAGCAACTGTAGTTATTATCAATTCTTTCCAATTTCAGATGTTGCTGATGTAGTTCTGAAACCCTTCCTTTTAGCTCTCTGTCCTCTTTCTGAATTGATTCTAGATTCTCTGAATCTCCTCTGCAAATGATTACTAATAAAATTCTCATCTTCTATTTGTAATCTGTATCTATTATCTGATATATTATATTCCCATAGTTATGCAACAGTTATGGTACCCATATGTACCAGTTTACCACAGCTTATCAAATTCAAACTCAAAACTCAGTAGTAACTTCTTTTCTTAGAACTCTGACTTGGATTAAACCCCTGGCCCCTGTTTCTCAGAATGTCTCTTAGAACACTGAACAGGATTAACTCAGCAGCAAACCCTAATGGGACGTTGTGTTGTTTGTCCTTCTTTCAAAGAGGACCAATGACATCATGGGGTGATGTCTTGCTTTGTACATGAATTGGATTAAAGTGAGGCAGAGCTGTCTGTGCAAAGTCTTCAGGCTCTCTTTCTCTCTTCCAGAGTCATCAAAGTTCAGTGGCAAGACAAAAGTTAAGCACAACATGGATTATCTCAGCTTAGCAATGTAAGCATCTACATAGTAGAATTTTCATGGACAGTTCCTGGGACAGAAAGAGGACAGTAAAGAATTGTGGCAGCTAGATAGTGCAATGGATGGCCCAGGATATCGTGGATGATCTTGGTAGCTTCAATGTCTGACCAAGCTCTAAGCTGACCACAATGCCTGCTTCCACCACTTTCATGGTCATTGTAACACACTGTTCTTAACCATCCATTCCACCAGGGTCAAGTCTTCACCTGCTTTGGGTAGACATCCCCCTAACCCACTGACTGGTTTGCGGTCTGTCAGTTACCCTCACCTGGTTTAGCCTATCTGTTGAGATGGTTTGCAGGTTGTGGCTGCTGAGCATACTTCTGATTCTTGGAGCCACAGGTGAGAGTTGGGTGAATCAGATGGACAATGAAGGTGGACAAACAGCCCTGAAAAGGGCTAAGTAAGCCCTCTCACCAGAGGTTCTAGTCCTCCTGAACACCCCATACAATGCATTATATAGACAAAAGGTCAGCTTGGGGAAATTTATGGAGATGGGAGATAATGATTAGTAGGTCACTTTGGTTGGAGTGTTCAGTTTATGAATGGTTCTAATATGAGATAAGGTTGGAAAAGTAGATTGGAGCCAGATTATGGAGGACCTTAAATGTGAGGCTTTATGCTACAGTCAATAGGGAACCAGCGAAAGCTTTTTAGTAGAGGAGTAACATGCCTTAGTAAGACTGTTTTAGTTAGATGGAGAATAGTCATTTCTCATCTAGACCTTTATGGGATTACTTGAGGCTGTGTGCTAGTTCAAGTTCTCAACTAGTTCTTTTGAGGGCCCAACCAACTTTGCACAGGTAGGTGTACCTACTACATCTTATCCAGAGGGAATAATGGTATGTGTGATATAAGAATGAGTGAGGTCTTGATTCTGACATTAGAGAGAATAACCATCTGTTCATTCTTTATTTGACTTCTTGTTTTTAGAAAATAGATATGTTGAAATAGCATATGTAAAGTGAATGTTTCTTAAATTTTCCTGTGCAATATGATTCCATATTTATTATACTTTCTGACTGATCTTTATTTGGTCATGGTCTTTAGATGATAGCAACAAAGTGTACTATGAAAAGCACTTGATGAGGAGTTGAGAGTTCCAGTCATTCAACTAATTTTTTAAGTGACTTAGGAGAATGTCTGGGTCTTTTTTTTTCTTAATATGCCAAAGGAAGGAATTAAACTATGTAACATTTCATATATATATATATATATATATATATATATATACACATATATATTTTATATATATATACATATATATTTTATATATATATATAAAATTATAATTAAATATATAACAAAATAATATAAAACTCCAACATATAATATTAATAACTAACATGTATATAGCACTTTAGGGTTTGAAGAGAGCTTTATGGATGTTATCTCCTTTTAGCTTCACAATCAGTCTGTGAGGCAGGTGCTATTATCATCTCCATTTTACAGTGAGGAAACTTAGCCCCAGAGAGGTTAAAGGTTAAATATCTTGCTCAGTGTAATAGAGCTATTAACTGTCTGTGGTAGGATTTGAACTCAAGCTTTCTAGACCCTGACCTAGTATACCAACTAGTTGCTCTAATTAGGCTCTAATATCTCATCTTTTTAGCTCACAGTTGAACGTTATGATTCCTACAGGGAATTTTTAAAAATAGTGAATTATTCTTGAAGAGAAGAGATTGTAGATGTTATGCCAAAAAAAAACCATGTTTTGCATATGAAATCAATCTTTCATCTGACTGCATTTTTAAAAAAACAGTATTTTAAATGTCAGGCTATATTATGTTAGTATAACTTTGGGGAATGAGTCAAAGGGCATGCTATAAGCTGGGATATAAGGTTTTCCTTAGGGCTTTGTCATTTGATACTAACAAGTCTTGGGTTCTAGACATAATTATCCCTGACAAATGAGTTTCTTTGTGATTTTTAAAGATCTTCTGGGTAGGAAGTTTCAGAAATCTCTTTGGATAGACAGACTCAGTATAACAATTAAAATCAAGTCCCTTAGGCTTTAATTTAAGCCTTTTTCTTTTAAGTCTCTTCTCAGTGGAGATAGAGAAAACCTGGCAAGCATACTTGAATACCTTTTGTTATTCAAGCCTTTATTATATCAGCTCATGTTCAAAAAGTGGTCATTGTCTTCCCTTAAGTTTTTGAATGTGGTATTTAAAGCATGCCATTGCAAGATTATGCAAAATCGAATCTTTGTTTTTAAATAGCTAAATTTAGGGGTCAAATATGGATTTGAAGCCCAAGTTTGATAAAGTTAGTACCCAGCCATGGAGGGTAGGAGGCAGGACTAGTCAGGCAAGCCAGCTGTTTGAAACAATTAAGAGACGCTCTGCCTTAGCCATAGATGTGGTTAGCATGCCACCCCAGCATAAAAGGTGACTCTGCTAGTAAGGCAGCAAGCAGGTCACATTTTTGTCTTTGTGTCAATGTTTGCCAATATCCAATTTGTTCCCAGGTTCTCGCACTGACTAGATTTGGTTGCCTCTTTTACTTTCTCACATGGTTCTCTTGTGTTACTTACTGCTTCTGTTAATCTGTCTGTTTTCTCCTAATTTTTCCAGCCTTGTCCTACACTGGGTGATCAATGTTGAGAATAAATGGAGTCAACTACTCTCTCCTGCCCACTGTTAAATACTGTAGTTTGCCTTGGGTAAATTCTCTCCAGTGAAGACCTTCCAGTGGTCCTGGGACACATGAACTTTGTGTGTAAAATTGTGTCTTTGTGAATTCTGTAGCAAGAAGGAAAGCAAAAGGGGGAAAATAATCTTCCATTGAGCAACTTTGAGGAAGGAACTTTGATGTAATGATAAGATGATAAAACTTTGAATATGGTTTAGGGGTGAGGAACCTGTGGCTTCTAGGCCACATATGGCCCTCTAGGTGCTCAAGTGTGGTCCTTGGACTGAATCCAAACTTCACAGAACAAATCCCCTTAATAAATGGATTTGTTCTGCAAAACTTGAACTCAGTCAAAAGCCCTCACCCTAGGACCTAGAAGGGCACACCTAAGGACATAGAAGGCCACATGTGGCCTCAAGGCTGTAGGTTCCCCATCAATTGGCCTGGAATATCCCACTTGTAATGAACTAGTTTGGATAGAGATAGTTGATAGGAGCCTTGTAGGGAAATTCACTTCCTCTTGTAGATAGGACTCCCCCTTCAACATTCCCTGTGACCTGCCATCAATACTACAACCCTCGATCCAAAAGTAATCCTGAAGCTTGCCCCCCTGCCAAGGATATTTTGGTGTATAGAAGAAATTCATTATTAAGGAAATAAATGCTTGACACCCACAGACATTGATTATAACACCAAGTAACATATATAGTTCTCTCAGGCTTACAAAGCACTCTATATATATTAGCTCATTTGATCCTCATAATCACCCTCTAAGATGCTATTATTTTATAGATGTGGAAACTGAGATATAGAGAGGTTAATCACATTAAGTGTCTGAGGCAAGATTTGAATTCAGGTCTTCCTGATTTCAAGTCTAGTGCTCTATCCACTATGCTACCTAGCTGCTGTTATTATCTGGGTCAACTAGGCTCCTTTTCCAGGTTCTCATTTTTGTTCTTGTTCTGCCCAGATCACCTCTTTTTACATCTTGATTTGTTCTTTATCAGAGTTCTCCTCTGTATTCATGTATAACAAATCCTTCCTACTGATGAGTTATTTTATGCAGGGGCATGTGGGAACTGTGCAGCTGAGAGAGAATGAGAAGGGGGTGAATTGAGTTGACAGACCAAGGCTCAGTGTTCAAACAATCAGGCACATTAGGAGGCACAAGCAGGATATGGGTTTCAGATGGGATGACATCTTGTTTTCACCATAGGTGCTGAATAACAGGTCCCCACGATCATTATAGACATATTATAACCACAGTACTGCATTGGTTTGGATGTCAAGAGACTAATATCTTTGCCAACAAAACCCCAAAAGGGGTCACAAAGACTTGTACATGACTGGAAAATGACTGAATAACAAGAAAAGGTCTACAGTGATGTCCTGAGAGTCAGAGAGGCACCATAAGCCATTATAACAATAATTTAAAAAAAACTTTCATATGGCATTTCATGATTTACAAAATGCTTCATTTACAACCTGGTTAAATAAGGAATAACAGTATCATTATCTTCAATTAGCAGACGAGACAAGTGGGGTTCAGAGAGGTTGTGATTCATTGAGAGTCACACAGCTAGTAGGTACAAGAGTTGAAACTTAAAGCCACATCTTCTGATTTTAAGACCATTATGAGCAGTAGATTTTGTCAAAGTGAGTCGGATTACCAAAAAGAAAAGTTCTAACCTGATAGTTTTTTTGAGCTGCTAATAATTACTTAAATTTATCATAGCACCATAAGATTGCCAGAGATACCAGATTATCTTGCCTCTGTTTCCCTGATTGCTTGCAAAACCACACATGAAAAATTTGAGACAAAGGAATGTGCCTAATAACAAAATATCTTCTTCATCTGTAAAATTATGTATTTGGATTCAATCTCTGAGGTTCTTTTCAACACTAAATTCTATTATCTATACAATACAGTGACCATTACTTTTTCAGTCTTCTCTTAGTATATTGATATTTTCCTCTTGTATGCTGTATCCAACGGTGACCATAGTACCTGGATTTTGATAGAAGTGTCTTTATATTTTCAAACTAAATATCTTATAGATTGAACTTTGTTGGTGCATTAAACCACATCATCTCCTAATGGTGAATATATTTAAGCTACTATTACAATTTACATTTCTCTAGTTTCTACCTTCTGAGTGACTGTACACATTAAATTCTCACTGCGCCTTCTATCCCAAACACATTATTTTTGTTTCATGTAATGAAATTTAGGTTATGAATTTTCTATGAGGTTTCATAGGTTTGTAGAGTACATGTCCATCAACCATAGCCCTGTGAAGTTTATGCCTTACTCTTAGGAAGTAGGTGATGTGGCCATGATAAATATTAATAGATTTCAAAACAAAATGTTTACTTAGAGATATTATTAAATGAACCTTGACTTATACTGCAAATATAGTTTAAGTTCTGTTACAACTTATGAAAAGGTTGGGTTCCACAGGGTCATTTGTAAGTCAGTTGTTTGGAACTCATAAGGCATTTTCAATTTTCCTATAGAAATGTTATAAATTTAACATTCAACAACCATTTATTATTCTTGAATAAATAGTAGTTAGGGTCTTATGAAAGCTCAAAAAAGCCAATTTAATCCATATCATAGCTGAGCCTTTTTAGTACTACTAAAAATGACTACCATTGATTATGTTGTAAACTCCTGGAGGTCAGAGATCATTTTGATTTCTTTCTTTCTATCCCTGACATCTAGCAATGCACAGACATATAGCAGAAAGTTAATAAATGCTTCCTGAAGATTGAATAGAATTATGAAAATTCTTTCTAAGTTACCATTCCTAATGCCAGGAATGTGTCTTTCCAATGTATCCCTGAGAGTGGGAATGAGAAATGCCCACTCTCTAGTTCCTTGACTGGGCTAAAGCAGTAAGAATAAAACTCCCAATTCTCCAGAATCAGAATAATGCACTTTTCAGTGTTTTTAACTTAGAAGAATAACTCCCTCTCTTCCTCCCTCTGTCCCTCTCTTCCTTCATCCCTTCATTCATTTGTTTGTTCATTCCTTCCTTTCTTGCTGGGTGAAGAATCCTCATAATATTGTGGGTAGAATGACAAAGAATTCTGAATTTACAGATGGCAACAGGGAGTTACCAGAAAGTCAGTGCGTAGCCAAAGTTCAAGGAGAATCAAGGCTAGATTAAACTTCTGTGTAGGAATGTATTTCGTACAATTAAGTGTACATATGGGGTGTGTGTGTGTGTGTGTGTGTGTGTGTGTGTGTGTGTATACACAGAAAAATAAAAGTCTCATATAGTTGTTTTTACAGAAGCATTTGGTTTTGTGCTGATCTGTTTGTACTTTCACTTACTCTTTTCTCATGTGACTACAGCCCATGTTTTCAAAACAGATTTATAGCTGAAATGAAGGATGAAGTCAGTAGCCATGAAGCAGAACAAAACTTAGTTGACTTACTCAGCAATGAAACCAGAATCTTGACCTATCCAATATCTTTGTCTAATTGGCAAAGATGACATCATATCCAAAGTGACCTTAAGCTCCCATTACCTGAAATTAGCTGGATTTGTTCTTGGGGTTTCGTGTGTGTTGCATCATCCTAGTAATTTCACCTTACTAGCAGCGTGCAAAATGCACTAGTTTTCTTCAGGTGTTAGAATGCAGTGTATGGAGATATTATTGACTCTAGAATCCAGGAAGTCCATTTTGTTCTGCTAAATAAAGCACAATACTTTACTAGTCTATTAGTATAAAATTGGCGGTATACTAGACAGGGAACTATTAGCAAACTCAAAACCTTCTACAAAAGCTCAGGAGGTACCAGTGATTAAAGACTGTGTCATGCCTAAAGCAAGTGCTTTAATTAGCCATTAAACATACTTCAGGGTCAACATGACAACAGGTTTCTTTCTTTCTGTGTTTGATTTAGTAGAAGCAGTTAATGATTTTGTTTTTATTATCTTTACCCCCTGCTTCAGAGTTATTTACTTAGCACATGGAAGGCAACAGAAATTTGTTATTATAAAATCAATTTCATGCCTGACTAGACTATCTCTTCCACCTTTGTCATTATTCTTTGAGCTTTGGGTATTATCTAGGGCTCATTTATGTTTATACAAGTAGATGGCAATGGACCTTTCCCATAATTATTTGGGGAATTTGGTCCATATAGCAACAAGCAGTGAATTTTCAGAGTCTCTTTTTCAGAAGATTTCCATATATAATTTTTTTCTAAGTGAAATTTCTATTCATTAAAATTCTACAAGTAAATCTACCCATATATAATTCTCTGTTTATAAAGTAAGAAAAAATTAGAAATCAAACAAAACTCATTATTAAAATGAGTAAAAACTTTAATATTTATAAGTTAAGCATTCTGTCTTAAAATCTTTGTTTATTCAAGTTAGGATCTATTCCATATTTGGCCTTTATCAAAGACTGTGGTAGGTGACAATCATGGCTTTAATAAAATATCAGTAGCTTCAAAATGAAATATTCTAAATGCCAGTGGAATGTTTTCTTTCAGTTCTGAATTAATATTTAAAACATACCTGGAATTAGGACAACAATCTCCCTCCCCCTTTACTGTTATTGTTACTATTAAATGTAGTATTAATGTATTAAATGTATAGAATTGGAGTCACCTGATAAACTTACAACAAAGAGCTCTTTTGAGTTATCAGAACTCCTTTATTCTTTCTCTTTTTTATTTTTTTGGGGAGCAACTCCCACCCCCAATCTAAATTCTCATTATTTAAACTGTATATGGTGACTTGAGCCAGGAAGGGTAGACAAGGGTAGTGGAAAAGTTGTAATTCATGAGCCTAATGAAGGCAGTAATTTCAGAGCCAGGACATAGTAATGTAAAGTTAAGTTATATCTTGCAGAAACTCTATTCCTGCAATTATGGTAGCTATAGCATCCATTTGGTGAACAGTGATTCCATTTAGGGTAGTAGGAGCCATAAATGGGTTGGCTTTCTCCAGGCATGGATATCTGATGCCTAAGAAAGAAAAACACAGTTTGAGTTGGATGTTTGTTACAGAAATATGTAACTTAATTAAAATAATGTAATTCAGTGACTCATACTACATTAGAGGTGAGCAAATGGCAGTTCAATCTGTAGCAAGATTTAAAATAAGAAGGAATATTCAGGCATGGTTTGTTGCCCTCTTAACTCCAAATGTGCTTGTGATTTATAACTACTTAACTTAATCGAGGTCCAGTATCCTGCTAACTTAATCCTAACTCACTCCTAATGTTCACTTGGAATCAAAAGCTAGATAAGATGCTCAAATGCCCAGGTCTTTACCCCAATTATAATCACTAGAACCCTGGCTGTCCTGCATTTTGTTTTGCTAAGGTAATCAGAGCAGAACAAGTCCTTTCTTTCTTTCTTTCTATGGCTTCAGCCAAAGCTACAATGATTTGCACTGTTAGAAAAATGAACTAAAACAACATCCTTATGTTTAAAACAAAGACATTCGATTTAGTGGCCAATCTTGTGTTTTATCTGAGATGTATAAGATCACAGTTGACTCTTTGTAGACATAATTGACTCTGTGTGTGTGTGTGTGTGTGTGTGTGTGTGTGTGTGTGTGTGTGTGTATCATCTAGGCTCTAGAGGTCCTACAGAATCTGTGTGTGAAAAGAGATTGGAGGAGGGGGAGGGAAATTCATGAGCACCAGTTTCAGGAATAAAGAGAGGGAGATGTTGGTAAGAGGATCACTCCCAAGAAGAACAAAAAGAAAAAGGCAGCATGGTTTAATAGACTTTGAGCTGATCTTGGAGTCAGGTAGAACTGGATTCCAGTCTCACCTCTAATACGTGCTGTCTGTGGGACCTGAGGCAAGCTACTTAACCTCATACCCAAGACAACTCTTTAAGACTTTAAGTTTTAGATGAATTGCAAATCTCCATTGGTGAAGGGAGTTTCCTCTTTGGGAGTTCCTTATACTGATGAAATCATAGGTCTGTTTTCACTACTCCTTTCAAAAATATAGTAATAGAGATATAAGTGAAGGTAATTAAGAAACACCACACTTTTTCTTAAAATTCATATTCCAATTAATTTGGATATCAGAAATAACACAGTTCTTATTAATGTATTTCTTCCTTATTTTAAAAGCTGCATTCCTATTCCATGTAGTTTCCATAAATAAATTCTCTTGACAAATTTCCCAAGACAAATTTGCTTACAGAAAGAAAAGAAGGGGACAGTAGAGACTGTGAATCTATATCTTGTTCTACTGTAGGCCAGGTAAAGGATGGAATAAAGAAAGCAAGGTAAACCATCCCTGGGACATGTGAAAGAAAAGAAAGGAGTGACCAAGAAACCAGCCCAGGAGTGGTAAGATACCTATTTTTCCAGATTCATTAAGCATAATCTCTTTTCCCAATGAATATCAAGTTACTTGTGCTACCATAGCAACTATCATCTTTCTCCTCCTCATTACCCATTCCTTTCTAACGGTCTCATTCCATGTTATTACTCTGTATCTACTACGTGAAACCCAGGGTCATTTGTCAAGACAGGTAAGAATTAGAACAGATATTTTCTAAGGTCCCTTACATAGTGAGTCTGTGAATGATTCCTGCAAGAGCCATGGTAGTCAATGTAGCCAGCTACTCAATGTGCAACATGTGTTGAGAGACTTTTTGAAATTGCTTCTTATAAATATACCTAAACCCCCAAATTTTAGTCTTCATGGATTGTAGGTATTTATAATTACATGTAAAACATTTTTTGACATTCATTTTAAAAAGATTTTGAGTTTTAAATTCTCTTCCTCCCTCCTGCCCCCCTTCTCTCCTTGAAAAGGCAAGTAATTTGATATCAATTATACCTGTGAAGTAATGGAAAACATTTTCATATTAGCTATGTTGTAAAATAAATCACAGTTAGAAAACAAAACAAGAAATATGAAGAAAGTTAAAAAAGTATGGTTCAATCTGCACTCAGAGTTCATCAGTTCTCTCTCTGGAGATGGATAGCATTTTTTTTTTATCATGGATCCTTTGGAGTTGTCTTGGTTCCTTGTCTTGATCAGAGTAGCCAAGTCTTTACAGTTGATCACTGGTATAATATTTGTGCGCAATATTCTCCTGATTCTGTTTATTTCACTTTGCATGTGTTCATATAAATCTTCCCAGCTTTTTCTGAAACCATCTTGCTCATCATTTCTTATAGAATAATAATATTTCATCACAATCATATGCCACAACTAGTTCCAGTCATTCCCTAATTGATGGATATCCCCGTGATTTCCAATTCTTTGCCACCACAAAAAGAGCTGAATATTTTTCTATGTATAGGTCCTTTCTCTTTTTTCTTTGGTCTCTTTGGAACGCAAGACCTAGCAGTAGTATTGCTGAGTCAAAAGTTATGCATAGCTTTATAGCTTTTTGTGAATAGTTCCAAATTGTTCTCTAGAAGGATTAGACTAGTTCACAATTCCACCAAGAGTGCATCAGTGTTCCAATTTTTCAACATCCCCTCCAGCATGTGTCATTTCCCTTTTCTGTTATTTTAGCCAATCTGATAGGTATGAGGTGGTACCTCAGAGTTGTTTCAATTTGCATTTCTCTGATCAGTAATGATTTAGAGGATTTCATGTGACTATTGATAGCTTTGATTTCTTCTTTGGAAAACTGCCTGTTCATATCCTTTGTCCATTCATCAACTAGGGAATGGCTCTTATTTTTTATGAATTTGTCTCAATTCTGTAAGTATTTCAGAAATGAGGTCTTTATCAGAGAAATCTCCTGTAATGCCCCTCTTCAATTTCCTATTTTTCTTCTAATTCTGGCTGTACTAGTTTCGTTTATGCCAAAGATTTTTATTTCATATAATCACAATTATCCATTTTACTACCCATGATCCTCTCTATCTCTTCTTTGATTATAAACTCTTCCCTTATCCATAGATCTGGGAGGTGAATTTTTCCATGTTCCCCTAAATTACTTATGAAATCACTCTTTATGTCTAAATCATTTATCTATTTTCACCTTATATGGTACTGATTTCTCAGCAATTTTTTGTCAGATGGCTAGTTTTTACCCCCAAAGTTTAAATCTTTGGATTTATCAAACACTAAATTAATACGGTCATTTATAATATAGTAGTATATTGTGTACCTATTCTATTCCACTGATCTATCACTTTCTTTGTTAGCCAGTACGAGAGTCTTTTGCTGATTATTGCTTTGTAATATAATTTGAAATTTAGAAGTACTAGGCCCCCTTCCTTCACATTTTTCTCACCAATTCCCTTGAAATTCTTGACTTTGTGTTTTTCCAGATGAATTTTGTTATTATTTTTTCTAGCTCTATAAAATAATTCTTTGGTAGTTTGAGTGTATGGCACTGAATAAATAAATTAATTTAAGTAGAATTGTAATTTTTATTATATTGGCTAGTTGTACTCATGGGCAATTAACATTTCTCCAATTGTTTAGACATATATTTGTGTGGAAAGTGTTTTGTAATTTTGTTCCTATAGTCTCTGGGTTTGTCTTGGCAGGTAGCCTCCCAAGTATTTTGTACTGTGTGCAGTTATTTTAAATCAAAGTTCTCTTTCTATCTCTGTCTGTTGGGGTTTTGTTGATAGTATATAGAAATTTTGATGATATATGTGGGTTTATTTTATATACATACATACATATATATGCATTTAAATTTCTAATAAAATAAGGGCAGAGCAAAAAACATTTTGCTATCACCATAGCTCAAATGTTGCTAGCTGTGGATAATTTTTTTTTTAATCAGACCCAGTCTCTGAGGTTTGTAAATGTGATGAGCCACATGGAGACTTCAAGGGCCTTAAAAGGATAAACTAGTTGTGATAGACATGTGCTACTCATTTCTAGTTTAAGCAGTAATGAATATTCACTTAATATAGGAAATGTTTTTTTAATCATTTTTAATATGTCTTTGGAGAGCTATCCTGAAAGTCCTGTCACTGATATGTTTTGCTAGGGCCTGAGGTGTTCAGTTCTTCTCTTAAAAGTAGTATTGCTTGTATTGTATCTGAAATATAAGATGTACCAAATCACCAATGCCTTTAATTTCCTGTTGTTCAGAATCTACAGCTGAGCTCTCTATGGGATTTATTGTGTTCTGTTTATGTGGCCAAACAAGAAAAAAAAATTTAAAACCTGAACGTATTTCTTGCCTTCGAATCATCTTGTCCTTTCACCATGTAACAATGTCTTGTAGGTTTTTCAAAAAGGAACAAAAGGAAGGACATCATAATAAGGATTTTGCCATGGTAATTTCCTCACCTATTTCCACTCACAGTGCTGCTGTCCAGAATCTCTTAAAGAAGGGCTGAGCAAAATGATAGGCACACTGAGAGTGATTGATGTTGAATGCCAAAAGGCAAGTGCTAATTTAAAGTCTTTATAGTGTTCTTTTTTTTCAAAAAAAAAAAAAAATCAAGAGGAAACATATCTCAAATTAGAAGACCAACAACTAGCACAGTCTTGCACCTTACTGTTTAATTGGCTCTTGCAAGAAAGAAGAATCAATTGTTTCTTTTAAAGCCTCACATCAACTGCTTAATTGTGATCCAGTGTTGTAATTAATCAGCTGTGAATAAAAATGAGTCAAAAGTAATTTCAACTCTTATTTTTGGAAATTGCTTAAAAGATATAAGTAACAGGTTAGCTAAGCACTGGACTAAGACTCCAAGGTCCTTTCCAGATCTAATATTATGATTCTGGCTGTTGGAAGGGTGAAGGTAAGGGGCATATATAATACCTTGCCCTGTTAGTTCTCAACACATTCATGGAAGCAGCAGATGTACCCCAAGGAGCCCCACCTGCAGTTAGAGTAAGCCTGTTTCAAGGTAAGGATCAGTCTGTATGACAGTAGCTATTTTTTTCCCTTTTCCCTCAACGGCTGATAGAAATTCTCTTTTCCAAGATGTCGTTGCTGCCCGTTGCCTTAAAGATTCCCATACAAGATGTAGTAGCTTAGGGACTACAGATTTAGTAGAAATCAACAAACGTATATGAAGCGCCTGTTAGGTGTAAAGCGCTGCGCTTTGCTAGAGTTTACTGCTGCTGTCTCAGCCTCTTCCATGCTCACTGTCTCTCCTCTAAGAGGGAATGGGCTGTGACTAAAACTGTACTCTTCACTTGCCCCCACCTCAAAGTGATGTATCTGTAATTATTCTATTCACAGTTACATGTCATAATTTGTCTGAGAGCCAGCATGGTGAAGCAGAAAGAGCAATGGATTTCAGAACTTGTTGGTTCAAATGTCGGATCTGCTACATACAACCTGCCTGATTTTGAAAAGATCTTTTCATGTTACTGGGTTTCAGTTTCCTTATTTGTAAAGTGAGGGGTTGGAAGAGATTTCTAAGGTCCATGCTAGATCCAAATATGTATGATAAATACCTAATATATAGATTGTATTCAATCATTAACTTCACCATATTGTTAATGAGGTTTTGCTAATTACTAATGTCATAGGCAGTGATACTAGTATGCATGTATTCACACTATATATTTTGCAAATTTTCAACACATTAACTGACTTTCTAAGAGAAAATATTGTGGAAAAACACAAAAGAATCAGTAGCTACATAGATGAGGAGGAGATTAGGTTATAGGAATTCTGATGGTCATTGGCCTTTAGCACAATTTCTACTACCATCTCCTACCATCTAATGTCCATTGGTCCTACATTGACTTGAAAATATCTTTAGGTCTGCTTCTTTAAATTAAAATCTTCATAGTACTGTAACATGCTGGGTTCTTATTACATTATACTATGCAATGTTAGGCCTCTAACATTCTAACACTATGATTATATGACCTTATTTAATGTCTTAGGATGATTCCGTCAGGAGTTAAAGCATCCGTATACCTGAGTAATCTTCTTGTGAGTTTCAGCAAATCTCCCTTTCAGTATTTTTAGATATAATTTATTGAAGTATTAGTGTTATTTCAGAAATATATACTTTAGTGAATCAGTCAGTAAGTATTTATTGAGCACTTACCCTGCTTCTAGTACTGTGCTAGGGAATTGTGGGGAATACAAAGATTATACTTGATTATGCCTTCGAGGAGCTCATGATATAGTTTGGGAGATAAAACCAACACACATGAAGCAAAGTGGAATTAGAAGAAGTATTAGGTAATGGCAGAGAGGAAGAAGGAGCATCTCAGATTGAGAGGACAGCTTGAAGAAAGGCATAGGAATTGAGAATGAGCATGGTAGGGCTCTGGTGTTGTGACCTGCACCCATACAATATTATAGTTGGTCTGTAAGTATGGAAGACTGTTGACTTGGGCTGGTGGAAGGAGTACCCACAGCAGTGGAATCATGCTACTATCAAAATACCCAAATTTCTAGTTTTCAAGAATTAAGTAGCCTCCTATCCATTTACTGTTTTGAGGATTTGGGGAGGTTTTTAACTAGCTGTTTACAATCCTGTATAAGAAAATTTATCCTAGCATTTACATATTGCTACCTATTGCAATGATTTCATTTTATTTGGCAGTGATGACAGTAGTCTGGAAAGCTTGGGAATATATAACCTAAGTTTAAATATTTAAAAATTTTGGATCATTATAGTATGTAAACAAAAGATAAGCTTTTTATAATTAGATATAGTGTGCTAATTATTATAACATGCAAGAATTAAAATGGCAATTCTCAGTGCTGCAATAATAATTAGGACAAATTTACAACAGGAAAATACACTTCTATTAGATTAGATTAGATTAGAGATTAGATTAGATTAGAGATATCTTCTCAATATAATTTCAATCTTGTTAGTTTCTGACTCAAATATTTGTTGTTATTAAGGACAGAATGTTTAACATTACTAGTTCTCACTATCATTCCATTTTATTTCAGATGCAGATTTTCATTATTCTAGTCCAGTTTGGAGGTGATCTTCCACTGACTAATTAAATGGAGTAAAGTCTCACTTAACTTAGCCAGCTTATAGACAGTCAGCTTTCCTGACCATCCAGTTTGACCAATATTAGTTGATCTTGTTACAAAGCTAAAACCAGCACATAGCCACTGGGGTCTTGCTGCAGGTGGGAAATTTATAAGTCTCAAAAATTCAACACATGCATTACTTCAGCAGGGTAGAAAGATGTGAGAGCTGTGAGCTCTGATACTGGCCCAAAAGCAAGGAAGAGAAGATTTGATTTCTGGGAGTATATAAGGATGATAGACTTCAGCTTGCCTAGCCTCTCACTTTTTCCATCCATTCCATAAAGAAATCCCTAACTTCTCCATGCACTCCCCCTCCTAGCATTTTCATATTACTCTCTTATTTGCTAGGGGACTATTCCCCTCTTCCATCTTTCCTTTGCAGGAAATAACACTTTCCTTCCTTGCCTCTTAGCTAGGATGAGTAATAATCTCAGTACTATTTTTCCTTTCTCTTTGAGTTAAGTAGACTTGCTGAGGTTTCTCTGAATAGAAAAAATGTTGCTCCCCATAACCAATGGGGTTGACTTTTTGAACTCTGAAGTCTCCCCCCAACTCCAGGATTTTATCCCCAAACCTTTATAGCATAGGTGTGTGTGTGAATTATTTGGGACAATCAATCATTTTGATATGGTTTCATCTCGTGACATGCATGGCTATGCCCGTGTACTTTTACTGACATCAGAATGACTCAAAGCATTTGATCTTGACCTGACTAAAGCATATTGACCTGGTTTGTCAAGTCTTAATTATTTTTCTGTTACTTGAGTGTAAGATATTGTGCCACATACACATTTCATTACTCTCTTCAATTGTTAATTCTGCATTTTTTTAAGATTGGCTATTACTCCAAAAAAATGTGCAAAATATGTAACTCTTAAAGAGCATAGTTCAATGATTATTAAAGATATGACAGCAACTGATTGTGTGGCAACACCAAACATTTCAACAATCATTCAGGTTCATAATGATAAAGGATTAAACTGAAGCACAAGGTAAAGTTTAGTAGAAAATAAATACTACTGAGAATTGCCAAACTTTTACTGCAAAACAGGTCAAATAATACTCATAAAACATGCATCGACCTTCAGAGGGACCTAACATTTATAAGACTTGCTATTGATTATACTCTTGTGTGACATGAAATAGGAAGAATAGCAAGAATACCAGTGGAAATAAACGCTAACTGTTATTATAAAGAAAAGATGGTAGTTATGGGCAAGGCAATATGAAGATTGGAGCACTGTAGATTGGACAAAAAGATATTGTTTACCAATACAGTTCCATTTTCATTCATGGTGATGTCAAAACCACTTTCCATAGAAGTCCAAGTGACCTCCTAAGATTAGGTCATCTTTATCAGATTGTAAACACATTGACCAAGTGCAGCGTTTGTTTTTTTCCCCCTCACATCCAGTAGAGTTAGAAGTCTTGTCCCCATAAAAGGAATTATTAATTCTGATGCATATATTGACATACTGAAAAGTAGAATTGTTCTGGAATTATAGAAATTCCCAGGGGCAGCTAGGTGGCGCAGTGGATAGATTACTGGCCCTGGATTCAGGAGGACCTGAGTTGAAATCCATCCTCAGACACATAACACTTACTAGCTATGTGACCCTGGGCAAGTCACTTAACCCCATTGCCTAGTCAAAAAAAAAAAAGAAAGAAAAAAAAAGAAATTCCCATATGAAGATATAATACTGCAACAAGACCTTGCACCATGTCAGATGTCACAAAAGATTAAGAAATTTATCTATGAGGTAGAGATATTACATGTTTTAATAAGCTTAGAACTTGCCTGATTTAAATACAATTAAAATTTATAGGCTATAAATAAGGATAGACTTGGAAAAAAATTAACTGTCAATAAAACATTTGGTATTATAAAAAGTATCACTTCAAATGAAGAATTAGAGAATATGTATCAAAATCTTGTGAATTTACAGCATTGGATTTTGTAAAAATAAGTGATTGCCCCAAAAGAGGACAGTTGGCATATATAGGTTTTTTTTTTAAAGATTTATAAAGTTGTAAGATTCATTGTATGTTAATAAATGTAATTATTTTACTTTGTTCCAGTTAATTTACATACCACTGTAAATAATTCCACTTTCCACTCAACTGAATTTGTCTGAATTACTTTTCATATTATTTTTATGTTGTGAATTACAAAGTTGATTTTAGAGAAATTTTGTGCTTCATGGCCCAAGTGCCAAAATCTTCAGTTATTTTTCTGGTTTGTTACCTCATTGCTTCATCCAACCCTTGCTATCCTTTTCCTGACTATCAAGCTGGGGACAAAATTTCAACTTAGCTTAATTTCTAGTCATCATTTCTCCTATCATTTTAGTTAAACTGTGTTGACTATAACTGCACTTTTCTCTTTACCTTAAAGAACTTGCCTTTTAGGATAATTATATCTCAGATCTAGAGTTGGAGAAGATCATAAAGGTCATCTCTTCATTTTACTGTTGAGGAAAATGAGGCCCAGCCAACTAAAAAATCCAAAGTCATATAAAATAGCAGATTTCAAATTAGAACTTACATTCAGTGGCTCATATGTTCAGCCCTCCATCATATGTACCATGCTGCAATTGTTTACCTAAAATCAAAGTTTTGCTATCTGACATCTACCTATTTTTCTTTTTTTATTTTATAAACAATTAAAAAATTTAACATGTGTTTTTAAAACTTTGGATTATGAATTTTCTCCCTTCCTCCCTCCCTACCCACCCTCGTTGAAAAGGCAAGCAACTCCATACAGGTTATAGATGTGTAATCATGAAAACACTTTCATAGTACTCAAGTTATGAAAAACTTAGTATTTTCCCTTCATCCTATCCTACCCACCATTTATTCTATTTTCTCTTTTGACCCTGTCCCTCCTCAGAAGTATTTGCTTCTGATTATCCCCTCCCCCAATCATCCCTCCCCTCTATCATCTCCCTGCTGCCTTGTCCCCTTCCCCGCTTATTTTCCTGTAGGGTAAGATAGATTTCCATACCCCATTGTGTATGTTATTCCCTCCTTCAGTCAAATCCTATGAGAATAAGATTCACTCACTTCCTCTCACCTTCCCCCATTTCCCCTCCACTGTAAAAGCCTTTTCTTGTCTGTTTCATGTGAGATAATTTACCCCATTCTACCTCTCCCTTTATGCTTCTCCCAATATAATCCTCTCTCACCCATTAATTTTATTTTCTAGATATAACCCCATTCATTTTCAACTTACCCTGTGCCCTCTATCTATCTATCTATCTATCTATCTATCTATCTATCTATCTATCTATCTATCTATCTATC